>NC_060130.1:384469223-384529223 GCF_021461395.2 Schistocerca americana
TGCAGTCGCGATAAACCACTACAGCTCTGAAGTTCTGGGTGTATGCTACATCCGCGAGTAGCTGGATACCGGTGCACATCAGAAAAACAGGCGATAAACATGACAATGCGTGAAAACCGCCTGCGGACGGCACTCAAACACACACCGGAGTCTAGCAACATGACTGACCGAACGGCGTACCAGACAAGAGCAAGTCAGTAGCACCCTACCCAACAATGAAGTGCAAAGAACGTCTGACAACGCTGTCAACGGGTCAAGTACGAGCCACAACCCAAATCGAGATCAAAGAGGAAGACCAATACCAAAACGAAGTCGTTGATCATTAGTCAGTAGTACGGTGGACATAGTAACGAATCCTATCTGATTAAGTACACGCCTTATTGAGCGGTCGAGGTGCGGCGGTATTTTTGACGACCGCGAGGGACACAACTGGCCGGTTTATTCCCGCGGCGAGACGATGACGCACGCACAAGGAAAGAGCAGCGCTGCGGAGACACCGTCCTCTATCGTCCATGGGGGTCGATTTGCTCCGACGGACAGTCCGCTTCCGAGCAGCCCGATACCAGATTTTATAACTTAGTACTATAGAGGTTCTGTCGAATAAGAATAAAATAACCATGCCACACTGAACGTATTGGTTTCTTACACTCTTTCCTCTCCGGTACGCCCAGTGTCTTCCAACTGCACAACCCAGTTCACATGAGTTGGCATTATGGCCACATACTGATGGATGGATTTTTTTTTTTTTGGGGGGGGGGGTTAGGGCGCACAACTTCAACGGTCATTAGCGCCCAGACTACGTTAGGAATGCACCGCGAGTCAAGTTTAAAACAGCAACGAAACGGAAAACACGATAAAAGACAGACTGACAGGCATAGGATTAAAAAAACGCATAATCAAATGTCCTTAGAGAGGGTTGTCAAGTTGATAAAATGAAGAACGCGAGCAACTACTCGTGGGTCATCCGCTAAAATGGCATCTAGAGTACATGGCAGGCCAAGATCAAGACGCAGTGTGTTAAAATCCGGACAGGACGTTAAAATGTGGCGGACCGTCAGCAATTGCCAACATGGGCAGAACGGCGCCGGCGCAGCCGTCAGCAGATGGCGATGGCTGAACCGGCAGTGTCCAATTCGTAACCGGGCCAAAACTACCTCCTCCCGCCGAGAAGTGCGTGAGGAGGACGTCAAAGCCGCGGGAAGAGGTTTCAAGGCCCGAAGCTTGTTGTCTGTAAGTGCAGCTCAAGCGGCATGCCACAGCGATAAAATGCGACGACAAATGACCCTGCTACAATCTGATGAAGGGACACAACAAGAAGCTGTCCGTGGCTGGAGGACCGCGGCCTTGGCCGCGGCATCTGCAGCTTGATTCCCAGGGATACCGACATGGCCAGGAACCCACATAAAGCTAACCGGAGAACCGACGTCCACCAGCTGCTGAAGAGAGCGTTGGATCCGGTGCACGAAAGGGTGAACTGGGTATGGATCACTGAGGCTCTGGATGGCGCTCAGGGAATCTGAGCAGATGACATAAGCAAAATGTCGGTGGCGGCAGATGTAAAGAACAGCCTGGTAGAGGGCAAAGAGCTCAGCTGTATAGACCGAACAATGGCCATGGAGCCGGTATTTGAAACTTTGTGCCCTGACAACAAAAGAACACCCGACCCCGTCATTGGTCTTAGAGCCATCTGTATAAATGAAGGTCATATTAATGAACTTCGAACGAAGTTCGACAAATCGGGAGTGGTAGACCGAACCGGGGGTAATCTCCTTTGGGAGCGAGCTGAGGTCAAGGTGAACGCGGACCTGAGCCTGGAGCCAAGGTGGCGTGTGGCTCTCGCCCACTGTAAAGGTTGCAGGGAGTGAAAAATTAAGGTGTGGAAGGAGGCGACGAAAGCGAACTCCAGGGGGTAGCAGGGCAGAGACATACAACCCGTATTGACGGTCGAGAGAGTCGTCAAAAAAGGAACGGTAAGACGGGTGGCCGGGCATTGCCAGTAGCCGACAGGCATACCGACAAAGCAGTATATCGCGCCGGTAGGTGGGTGGCAATTCACCAGCGTCAGCATGAAGACTCTCGATGGGACTAGTATAAACCGCTCCGATCGCTAGTCGTAAACCCCGATGTCGTATGGAGTTGAGGCGGCGTAAGATGGATGGCCGTGCAGAGGAGTATACGAAGCTCCCATAATCCAGCTTGGAGCGGACGATCGACCGATATAGGCGAAGTAGGACGGTTCGATCCGCTCCCCACGACATACCACTGAGAACACGGAGGACATTTAGAGAACGGGTACAATGGGCAGCCAAATATGACATGTGGAGACCAGCTAAGTTTCCTGTCAAATGTAAGACCTAAAAATTTTGTTGTCTCCACGAATGGGAGAGCAACGGGATCGAGTCGTAAGGACGGTGGGAGAAACTCTTTGTAGCGCCAGAAGTTAATACAGACCGTCTTCTCGGCAGAAAAACGGAAGCCATTGGCGACACTCCAGGATTAAAGACGGTCAAGAGAACGCTGAAGACAGCGCTCCAGGAAACATGTACGCTGCGCGCTGCAATAGATGGTAAAATAATCCACGAAAAGGGAGCCTGATACATCAGCTGGGAGGCAATCCATTGTTGGATTGATCGCTATGGCGAGGAGAGCGACGCTCAAAACTGAGCCCTGTGGCACCCCATTGTCCTGGCGAAAGGTGTCCGACAGGACAGAACCCACACATACCCTGAACTGTCGATCCATTAAAAAGGAACGAATAAAAAGAGGGAGGCGACCGCGAAGGCCCCATGTATGCATGGTGCGGAGAATGCCCGCCCTCCAACAGGTGTAGTAAGCCTTCTCCAAATCGAAGAACACAGCCGCGGTCGGGCGCTTCCGCAAGAAGTTATTCATAATTAAGGTCGACAAGGTAACCAGATGGTCTACAGCAGAGCGGCGCCTACGAAATCCGCATTGTACATTGGTAAGTAGGCGTCGAGACTCGAGCAGCCAAACCAAACGAGAGTTAACCATTCGCTCCATCACTTTACAGACACAGCTGGTAAGCGAGATGGGTCGATAACTGGAAGGCAGGTGCTTGTCCTTCCCCAGCTTAGGGATCGGGACAACAATAGACTCGCGCCAGCATGCGGGAACATGTCCCTCAATCCAGATGCGATTATCAGTACGAAGAAAGAAACCTTTACCCGCAGGAGAAAGGTTCTTCAGCATCTGAATATGAATAGAATCAGGCCCTGGAGCGGAGGACCGTGACCGGGCAAGTGCATTTTCGAGTTCCCGCATGGTGAATGGGGCATTATAACTTTCACGATTCGAGGAGCGGAAGTTAGGTGGCCTAGCCTCCTCTGCCTGTTTGCGGGGGAGGAAGGCAGGGTTGTAATGAGCAGAGCTCGAAACCTCTGCGAAAAAGCGGCCGAAGGCATTGGAGACATCCTCAGGGGCCACAAGGACGTCATTCGCGACCGTCAAGCCAGAAACTGGTGAGTGGACCTTAGTGCCAGATAGCCGGCGCAGGCTACCCCAGACAACAGAAGGAGTAAAACTGTTGAAGGTGCTTGTGAAAGCAGCCCAGCTGGCTTTCTTGCTTTCTTTAATAATACGACGACACTGTGCACGTAATCCTTTGTAATTGATACAATTCGCCACTGTAGGGTGGCGTTTGAAGGTGCGTAAAGCACGTCGACGAGCACGTAAAGCGTCTCTACATGCTGCGGTCCACCAGGGGACCGGTACGCGACGTGGAGAAGAAGTAGGGTGAGGGATGGAATATTCAGCAGCAGTGAGTATGACTTCCGTGAGGTGTGCGACCTGACGATCGCAGCTTGTGAGGGTTAGATCCTGAAAGGTCTCCCTGGAAGAGAAGAGCCCCAGTCTGCTTTGTAGATGGTCCAACTAGATGAGCACGGAGAGGGGGTATGCTGCAGGAGATGGATAACACACGGGAAGTGGTCGCTCGAGTATGTATCAGAAAGTGCATACCACTCAAACCGGCGTGCAAGTTGGGTAGTACATATAGAGAGGTCTAAATGGGAATAGGTGTGAGATGTGTCCGAAAGAAAAGTAGGGGCGCCAGTATTGAGGCAGACAAGATTGAGCTGGTTGAAAAGGTCTGCTAACAGGGAGCCCCTCGGGCAGGATGCTGGAGAGCCCCAAAGGGGATGGTGGGCATTGAAGTCTCCAGTTAACAAAAATGGTGCAGGTAGCTGAGCAATAAGTTGCATCATGTCTGCCCTGGTAACAGCAGACGAGGATGGAGTGTAAATGGTACAAATGGAAAATGGGAAAGTGGGGAGAGTAATTCGGATGGCAACTGCCTGCAGGCCGGTGTGCAACGTGATGGGATCGTAGTAAATATCATCCCGGACCAGCAACATAACCCCTCTATGAGCCGGGATACCTACCACAGGGGGTAGGTCAAAACGCACGGAGGTGTAGCGTGCCAAGGCAATTTGATCACATGGGCGTAGCTTCGTTTCCTGGGGGGCTACGACGAGCGGACGGTGCAAGCGGAGCAGCAACTTCAAGTCCTCTCGGTTGGAGCGAATGCTGCCAATATTCCAGTGAATAAGTGCCATCGTAAGAAGAAAAGGAAGGTGAAAGAAGGGGTCACCTCGAAGGCCGCTGAGGGCCTGGCTTCGAGCGAGCACTGCCGCCACTATCAGTAGGCGGACAGTCATCGTCCATTGGTTCTATAGGTTCATCGGCCATCTTGGTAAGATGGCCGGGAGGGGGAGCTTCCTCCGCCGGTGAACGGCCTGATGTTCGGCTACCAGCGGTGCGGCCAGGCTAAACGGATGACGGCCTGGGGCGGCAACCGCTGGGTGGCGCAGGAGAAGAAATGCGCCGTGGCGGAGAAGGAGAACTGTGCTTCCTATGAGCCTTCTTGGAAGGTCGTTTGGTGGAAGTACCGGTCGATGGCTGGGAGGTCGAGGTACGTAGGAAGTCCGTACAAGACGGTTCCTTCTTTAAGGCCCATGCATCTGACTTCTGGGTCTTCGTCTTAGCAGAAGCTGATGAAGGGGCTGGTGTCTGTGGGGTGATGGGAGGAAAAGGAGACGTCGACCGCGCGATCTTAGCACTGGCCGAACGGACGACCGTGGTGCTGAAGGTCAGATCGCATGTCTGGGTTGCCACCTCCCTGGTAGTCCGAGGAGAGGCGACGACAGTACTGTATTTCCCCGCTGGGAGCAGCGTGGGCTTCTTACTAGCCAATAGCTTGCGAGCAGCCGAGGTGGACACTTTCTCTTTGACCCGAATTTCTTGGATACAGCGTTCTTCCTTGTAGATGGGACAGTCGCGGGAGGATGCTGCATGGTCACCCTGACAGTTCACACAACGAGGAGACAGAGGTGGACAGCCACCCTCATGGGCATCCCTGCCACAAGTGACACATTTAGCCGCATTGGAACAAGACTGGCGAGTGTGATTGAAACGCTGACACTGGTAGCAGCGCGTAGGTGTCGGGACATAGGGGCGAACAGAAATAACCTTTTAGCCCACTTTGATGCGCGATGGCAGCTTAACACTATCAAAGGTCAAGAAAAGTGTCCGGGTCTGTACAAGGTTATTGTTAACCTTTTTCATGACCCTATGGACAGCCGTCACGCCCTGCTCAGCGAGGAAAGATAATCATCTCGTCAGTCAATCCATCGAGGGATCTTGTATAGACCACACCACGAGACGAATTCAAAGTTCGGTGAGCCTCCACCTGGACAGGGAACGTGTACAGGAGTGTGGCTCGAAGCAGTTTCTGTGCCTGAAAGGCGCTCTCAGTTTCTAATGACAAGGTACCATTACGCAACCTCGTACAAGACTTAACAGTACCGGCTATGGCATCTACGCCCTTCTGGATAACGAAAGGGTTGACAGAGGAAAAATCCTTTCCTTCCTCAGATCGAGAAATGACGAGGAACTGTGGGGCAGGCGGTAGTACTTTTGTCACTGTTGGCTGGTCACGTTTCCGTTTTTGGGTCGAAGTCGAAAGAGATGGAGTAGAATCCATTGCGGAGGAATCCCCCATGATTGCCAGCGTCTCCGATGGCGCGCTCCTTCCTTGTGGGGACCCTCTCAGAGGGCACTCCCGCCTTAGGTGAATGTTTTCACCTCAGGTCACACCTCCCGAGAAACAGACGGAGGGACCAATCGGCATGGTCAGAAGGTATCAGCTCAGGCAATCACCCCTCCCTGGGCCTGGCCTTTACCAGGGGGTACGTGCGTGCCTTACTTGTCTACCCAGGGCGGGGAATTACGCGTTACCCCGTCACCGGCTACGCGTGCAAACGCGTGGGTCGGCCTTCAGGCGCGCACAGGGAGGAAGGAAGAGAGAGAGAGAGAGAGAGAGAGAGAGAGAGAGAGAGAGAGAGAGAGGACACACCGACTCAAACGCCGAAGTGGAGACCAGAGAAGGCAAGGGGAAGCAGGCAAGGGGAAGCAGGCAAGGGGAAGCAGGCAAGGGGAAGCAGGCAAGGGGAAGCAGGCAAGGGGAAGCAGGCAAGGGGAAGCAGGCAAGGGGAAGCAGGCAAGGGGAAGAGTAAGGAAGACAGTGAGATGGAGAAGAACAAAGAGAGGAACCAACCAGAGAAGGAAGAAACGAGAAGTGAAAAACCAAAAAGACCCCAAATATAGGTCGTGGGACCGTCCGTCTCCGGACGCAGGCTCTAACTACCCCTTGAGGGCGATGGACTCCTTTTAGTCGCCTCTTACGACAGGCAGGAAGACCTCGGGCCTATTCTAACCCCCGGACCTCAGAGGTGCTGCTATTAATGGCCTATCTAAAGTGTGTTCAAGACTTGTTTCATGCAGATCTCTACACTACTATACCCCGATCAAGCCTCTTCATCCCTCCTGAACTTAAATTCCCTTTCCGAACTTCTCCTTGGCTTCCTTGATTGCTTGCTCAATCCATTGAATAATACTGGGGAGAATCCACAACCCTGCCTCGTTACCTTCTTAACTACTGCGTTCCTTTCATGTTGCCTCATAACTGCAGTCTGATCTCTGTACAAGTTCTATATAATCTTTCGCTCCTTGTAGTTTTACCCCTGATATCTTCAGAGTTTCAAACAACATATTCCAGTCAAAAATGTCAAAAGCTTTCTCGAAATCTACAACAGCTATAAAAGTATATTTGCCTTTCTTCGTCTACCTTCTAAAATAAGGTCTTAGGGTCAGTACTGCCTTTTGTGTTCCTATATTTCTTCGGAACCCATACTGATCTTCCCCTGGGTCGGCTTATACCAATTTTCTATTCTTCAGTAAGTAATTCGTCTATTTCGCAAGCATGACTTACTAAGCATATGCTTCGATGTCTTTCACACCTGTCAGCACCCGCCTTCTTTGGAATAGTAATTACTTCCTTGTTCACCTATTCTTCAAATCACAAACGTAAAACCAATTAACGCCTCTAATACAATGAATCATTCACTCGGTATCATGCAGCAGAGGTACTTTTCGATCATACTGCAAAACTGCTATTTCGGTGCAAGCACAAGAGAAAAAAAACCACGTTAAGATTGTGATTTGTTAAGCACTACGAAGAGTATGGACATACAACTCAAGACAAAACTACCTCATAACTCTTAGATGATACGCTTCTAATGTTTAAATCCAACGCGCCTACGTGTTATTTGTGCCCAGTTAAAATTGTGTCGAACCGGTACAGGTACTGCTCTGCCGACCAATCCGACTAAGCGCACCTCAAAGCTTCAGCTTACTGTGGTGAAACCGAGTAGCATTTTAGAGGCCTTGTGGAGTTTGGACGAAAGAGGTCACCAGCTGGTGTGTTAAATCTCCGTGTCCGTACTGACGAGTCGATAGGAAGAACACTACCACTGAGAAGCAAATACATGGTCAAACGTCCTGCTTCGATGAACATTTTAAGAAGTCCTCGACACGAACAATATTTCTCACCCTAAAAAAGATTTAAAGATCTTATTGTTTATCAACCGAAAGGCTACAAAAAGAAAAATATGTTCCTTAGCGACTATAGTTGACGCTAATTACCTGGAGGTAAACTTTCGAAGCTGAGTGAACAGCCATAAGGAGGATCTATGTGCAATTCCCGGTATTTGCAGTGATTTTCCTTGATGGGAGCAGTGAAATGGTGTTCACGTAACCTAGTGAGGCCAACTGAGCAGTTACTTTAATGAGAAAGAGCGGGTCTAGCATCTGAAAAGCTGACAACGGTTTACAGATATGTGCCAACTCCATTGCACTACATAACGCATTTAAACGTCATTTGAGTGAGAACACGACAGTAGGTCAATAGCGTGGGCCTCTGGGCCCGATCGCGGAGTTTTACTTTGTTGATCAACAGAATTTTTTATTTCTGTTCACCCGAACACTTAAGGAATCAAATGGCAAGATACTTTCCAAAGTACGTACCTTTGTCAGTTGTAACCGGTAGCCACACAGGCGGTCCAAATATCCTGAGTGGAGACCACGTAGTCTCAGATTCACTGAATATCTTCTCAAACGCCTCCGCGAAAACCAGAGCAGAACATACCTGAAACAAATACCTCTTAGTTACATGTGAAGTTTTTTGTTCAATCACTACCGTGAAACTGTTTACAGTTTCTTAATACCAAGTAGCAAAATGAATTTTTTCGTGTTTCCTTTAAGTTCCATTCTTTGGGGAGGCCCTAGATCTTCGCCAGCCTATGCCCGTTTTTCGTTACTTTTCAGATTGTGATCAATCTTACGATTGTTTTAATGTAATCTTAACACAGGTGCCTGCCGTACACGATGAAAGTGTAACACCCTTTTGAAGCTGCAGGCTAAGTTTGCGAGACAGTTCTTCCAGGAGTTTCCTTGTGAGGTTGGCTCCGACAGCTGACTGGTTTCCTTTGAAACGGCATATCCTTTCTGCCAAGTCACCTTACAATATGTCTGAAGAAATTAGTCAGCCACCATTTCTTTCTTGTTCCCTTCACGCATGATGCATGGGAAGTATGACATCTCGTACTATTTCGGATGTCCCTGATTTTGCTGCCGTTATCGTTCCGTGGCATGAATATTCGAGAGAATATGTTCCCCGACTTATTCGATAGTGCGTTCCTTGAATTTTAATGCTTAACCTTTCCATCACGCATATCATTTCACTTTCTGCCACTAGAATTGGATGGGCACCTCTACTGTTCTCTCGTTTTTTAAACGAACCAGTGACGAAATCCGCTACCCTTCTTTGATTCTTTTATCTGCTCTTCTAATCTTAGACGGTAAGGATCGTAGACTTACGAGATGTAACCAAAATTGTTTAGACAATTATTGTTTGAGCTGCCTGCATCGGCAATTATTTTCAAGGAGTGAGTCCAAGTGGAGTGGCTAAAGGATGATTATCAGTATTACTGAACAGCACGCACATTAAACATAGCTTGTAAGTTAAAACTAATCGCAATAGGAGGTAAATTTTTGTGTTATGTGTAAACACGAATAAATTATAAATAGTGGCTATATGGAATAGATTTTCACTCTGCAGCGGAGTGTGCGCTGATATGAAATTTCCTGGCAGATTAAAACTGTGTGTCGGGCCGAGACTCGAACTCGGGACCTTTGCCTTTCGCGGGCAGGTGCTCTACCAACTGAGCTACCCAAGCACGACTCACACCCCGTCCTCACAGCTTTACTTCAGCCAGTACCTCGTCTCCTACCTTCCAAACTTTACAGAAGCTCTCCTGCGAACCAAGCAGAACTAGCACTCCTGAAAGAAAGGATACTGCGGAGACATGGCTTAGCCACAGCCTGGGGGATGTTTCTACAATGAAATTTTCATTCTGTTAAGTTTGGAAGGTAGGAGACGACATACTGGCAGAAGTAAAGCTGTGAGGACGGGGCGTGAGTCGTGCTTGGGTAGCTCAGTTGGTAGAGCACTTGTCCGCGGAAGGCAAAGGTCCCGAGTTAGAGTCTCGGCCCGGCACACAGTTTTAATCTGCCAGAAAGTTTCAGTGGCTATATGCTTTTCAAATATTTACTACACATTTACAGACTGTCGTTCTAAGCCTGTGAATGAAATACGCACACTGTGTCGAGAATATGGTCGGAAAATCCTCCAGTGAGTGCGTACAACATGTGACGCAATACTTAACCACACACCCTGGAGGGTGTGTGGTTAACATACCCGCCCCGTCCAAAGTTGCTATCGTTTCCACCGGCGCATGAGTGACTATTGCAGCGTAGTGGGCCACATTAACGAAACCCGAAAGCAAGTTAAGCGGTATTTGGAGAGTGAACTCATCGGCCGAAGCAAAGTTAGTAAAAGCGCTACAGAAGGTGCAATTTCTTCACAAGCTTTTTGTTAATTTTATGTTTCTAATTCAATTCGACACCTTGTATGCTAAAACGGTAACATATGACGTTCTGTGCCACTGTCAAGTCTGCCTAGCAACAAAATGTGTTTAGTGAATGGTCCATACATAGATCTTAGGAACTGGACAGCTGAACTTAATATCGAACTGGTATCACTTTGATCAAATGGCAAATAAACTGAGATACGGTACGACGGCTAGATAACTCACGATAACATTTGCTAAATCGTTTCCGTAGTGGCAACATAGAGGCTACTTGCTGATCCATTATTTCGCTGTTGATTAGGAGTAATCAAGATTGTGTGTCCTAGATTCATTGAAATGAAGGTTCGTAGTCACCAGAATTGTTAGCTTCTCTTTGAGGAGGACTGTTTCCGTCACTGCCACTAGGACTACGATCTTTACACTTAATCGCGTTATCGTCTAAACGAATGTATCTCCTCCCATTAATTTTGAGGGAAAGCCGAACGACAGACAGTTTTGTATACAACGAGAGTTCTTTAAATGTGGATAAATACAAAATAATTGTCAAAACAATCCTACCCATTTGGTATAGTCATAAATGATTAGTGATGAACTTTTACAATGTCACATCGTTTATTTATAGGTAACGCTATGAAGTGATAAGAGATGGAGCGAACAGTTGCGAAGGAGCGTGAATAGCCACTTTGGTGGGAGTGTTGTGCGAAAATACGGTGGATCCGTGTAGCAAACAACAACACGAGGCGCTAGTTCGGCTTTTTCCAAGAGCGTTGCGTATGTGTTTGGAGTTCTTATTGAGTAGGCAAGGTAGGAGACCTACGAGGAATTCGAAGACGAGCTGTTAAGGTATTCACAAGTCGGTATAGCCCACGCTAAAATGTAACAGAACATCAATGGAAATCTATAGAAAGGCTACATGCTTACAAAACCCTGTTGGGTAAATTTACGAACTGGTATTCAAGGTAGACTCTGCAAAAATTTTGCAGTCTGTCTTGTGTCGAGATGGGGGAACAAGAGGAAGTAAGCTGAATATCTAAGTATATACACACTTCTCCCTCGCTCCATTCGCGAGTGTAGGAGGAAAGTCTCTAATGCTAGCCCAGAGGAACTTGCAGGATGTACTGCACAGCGGCTTGCAGTAACAAGATTAGCTGGAAAATGGCTGCGTAGCACGAAATATATTTAAAGAAAGTTTTAAATACCGCCATATTTTCGTCTTTAACCTACATAAGGTATGTCTCTCTCTCTCACACACACACACACACACACACACCACACACACACACACACACACACACCTACACGGTTGCATTTAATCCCTACTGCAAATGAACGACGGTCTTATTCGACAACTGCAATACTCACGAAGCAAACAACTGAATAGAAGAGTATATTATGTTGATGCCACGCACGTTGAAGGGTGACCGCATCCAAGGGCATGTTGTTTGTATGGCTCTCTCAAAGCAACTGCCTCAATTGCCTTCCACAGCGGGACTGGTGGCACGTGAGCTTGCTCCTCTCAGCGCAAAGGCCCTATTACACGGTTAAGTATCTTTGATAAATTCTTTGACGCTGCACTGAGGATGATTTTATTGAAAATATTTACGATTATAGATAAGAGTGTGTGTGTGTGTGTGTGTGTGTGTGTGTGTGTGTGTGTGTGTCTCTCTCTCTCTCTCTCTCTCTCTCTCTCTCTCTCACACACACACACACACACACACACACACACACACACACACGCGCGCGCGCGCGCGCGCGCGCGCGCGCGCAGTTTAATTGTAAATGTTATATCTATGTGTCCTATGATAAATTTTGAATTAAAACTGGTTTCTAACGACGGATTTTAGTAACCCTTCACAGAATAGTATTCTATCCTTCCGAGAACTATTCGAAATTGAATGTCAATAAAAATATTTCACTGTCACAAGGAGTCCATAGATTGCGTATTCGTTCTCATCTCTGAGGTGTCTTAGGCACCTCACGTTTCTTCTAAAAGCACAAAGATTTCTATTACCATTCTATTGTGGTCTACTTTCTGTTGAGACTATTTGGGTAGAGCAGCTATTGCGAGAATTTCCTTATTTCTGTTCTGAAATAGTAACTATCATTTTAATGTCAGTTGTGTCATTAACTTGTAGCTTGTACTGCACAGTCAATTGCGTCAGTTGAACTAAAAATTTTCATTGGATTCGAAGTTTATCTTAGTCGAAGCTGTAAGTTAGTTAAGAGCCTGTTTGGTGTTGGCGAACGAACCATCATTGATAATTAGCCACGGAAGCACTAATTTGAAACCGTTAATCGAACCCACTAAGTGTTGCTTAAGAGTATTCTGAAATACAAAGCTCGATTACTATTCCGTGAACTGTTTTATATTCATTAGATAACGTAACTTAACACCAAGCTGGCTCAGCGAATGGCTATTTCATGCGCCAATGGATAATATTTCGGAGCTAACCTAAACTTATGTTTGTTCACACATCAGATAAAATTATTAGATAACTTGCTGTTTAAGTATACTGCTTGTTCTGGTGCGAACTGACTTTTTCCTTTCCTCTACTCTCTTTGCCGTGTCAAAAAAAGTAGTATCACAGGATGTAATAGATTGTAATGTGTTGCGAGGCTATTGTTAATACCTGAAGCTGCTTAAAGAGTAGTAAAGGTTAAATATTCTAGAGGATAATTCCACTCGAAATTAACGTAAAAAATGACCTCATGTTTTCTCCTCTAAAAATGACGATCACACATGAAACAGTAGATACTAAGCCTAAAGATATATGACCTATACTAAGGGAACTACTGTTTAAATTCATATAAACACCCATGTCCAAAAATTTAAACAATTTCTTTCAGGTAATTTTTCTTAAAGTTAATTGACAACTTCGCTATAAGCCATACAGCCACCTACAATATCCTGTTAATGCATATCTTTGCACATCTTTGCCGTGTCCTACGTGAGTGATAGAAGCGAGCGACAGCGAGAGACTTCTGGATACGCGACACTCCAGCAACAAGCAGCATCATCGGGCGAAAAGCTTGGGTGTCCTGCATGCGAGCGACCACGTCGCGCTACAAGTTGGCTGCTTAGAGGCAACCAGCTGTTTCTATAAAACGGCGTCCCTAACCTGCAGAATACTGTCATTGGAGAGTAAAGCTACAGAATTAGGTTTACTTAAGAAAATAAAGCGAAAATGAATGCTCTGCATGAAATTTACAAAGGGAGGAATCTCCATGGAGAATTTCATAAATATCATCAACTATGATGATCACCAGACAAACTCTTCAAATACACTTGAATGAGCAGAGAATCATTCGACTATCTCAACAATAAATTAACTACAAATTTTTTTTTACATTATCAAGAACTTTTAACAGCCAGTAAATGTGGAGAATGACTACTACATGACTAACTAAGCTAAATATAAACATAAGTATGCATCACAGTTCGTCAGGCCGTTCTTATATTTTTACTGACTCACAATTATGTATACTAAGATTTATGTATACTATTTACACTGCATCGCTAAGTATATTTTTAAGGTCTTGCCTAAGAACTTGATCTTCAAACCTATCCCAGTATATCACACACATTTAATTCCTAATAAATTACAATTAACCATGAAATTTTACAGGTATTTGATGTTGCGAACGTAATTCTTCAGCAGTCAATGTTAAGGCCAGGCGTTTCAATTAATTTAAATAGTCTGTAAAAGTAAAGCATACAAATTTTTTTAAAGGAAAGTCAAACGTTTAATGATTTGTCTAAAAGTATGAAATAAAAAATATTAGGGAAACATTTGGTGCACCTCATTTTCTGCTCATGATTTCGAGCATCATTCAAAGGCACGTAGAACGTTTCTCTGATCTACTTATTTCTTTTACACAAATCATTTCATAAAATATTTGACTGATTTCTTTCATTTTTTCAAATTTCAAGTTTTATTCAGAAAGCATGATCTTACTGACTACTCGTTTGCCTTCCTAATCAACTTGATACCAAGAAAGCCTTTTTGACATTTACATACCACACCAATGTATATTTTTAAATGCAAAATAGCTAGGTCTTGAACACGTTCTAGATATCGAAACGACGATTTTTGGAAATGACAGCACACAGAAAGGACTATTTTATCATATGATTAACACTCGACAAAAATGGTTCAAATGGCTCTGAACACTATGGGACTTAACATCGAAGGTCATCAGTCCCCTAGAACTTAGAACTACTTAAACCTAACTAACCTAAGGACATCACACACATCCATGCCCGAGGCAAGATTCGAACTTGCGACCGTAGCGGTCGCGTGGTTCCAGACTGAAGCGCCTAGAACCGCTCAGCCACACCGGCCGGCAACACTCACCACGTTTTTGTAAACGCGTGAGCAGAACAGAAAACAAGACTCCCTATAAATCACACCATGAGGTTTTGTCCAAATTTTCATAGCCAAACAAAGGGAGAGAAGCAGGTAAACTGGGCATCAAAGTGACCAGCATGAGGTCTAGTTTGGCACGAAAATATTTAACTGCTTGAAAGTAATCAGGGTAATTAACGGAAACTTAATTAATAAGCGGAGGAAAAATTGAAATATTTCACGAAAAGCTGCTGTAGATGAAGTGTCAAAAATTTCATCTGTTCAAGACCTAGCTATTTTGCACATAAAACGATACATTGGTGTGGTATTTAAATGTCAAAAAGGCTTCCTTCGAATCAAGGAAGGCAAACGAGGAGTCAGTAAGATCATGCTTTCTGAATAAAACTTGAAGTTTAAAAAATGAAAGAAATCAGTCAAATATTTTATGAAATGATTTGTGTAAAAGAAATAAGTAGATCAGAGAAACGTTCTACGTGCATTTGAATGATGCTCAAAATCATGAACAGAAAATGAGGTGCACCAAACGTTTCCCTAATATTTTTTATTTCATACTTTTAGACAAATCATTGCACAAAGTATTTGACTTTATTTTAAAAAATTTTGTAAGCTTTACTTTTACAGAATATTTAGAGTAATTGAAACGCTTAGTCTTATCATTGACTGCTGATGAAATATGTTCGCAACATCAAATATCTGTAAAATTTCATGGTTCAATGTAATTTATTAGGCATTAAATGTGTGTGATGTCCTGGGATAGGTGTGAAGATCAAGTTTTTTTGGCAAGACCTTAAAAATATACTTAGCGATGCAGTGTAAACAGTATACATACAACTTAATATACAGATTGTAACTGAGTCAGTAAAATTATAAGAACAGTGCAGAATCGAACCCACGACCTCTTCCCCATACATACTCATGAACTGTATACACTACCCCTGCACTACAGCTAACTTTTGTTGATTGGTGCCAATCTGTGTAGTTATGTTTCTATTTAGCATAGTTAGTCATGTAGTCATTCCTCCGCATTTATTGGCTGTTAAAAGTTCTTCATCATGTAAAACAAATTCGTATTTAATTTATTGATGAGATAGTCGAATGCTCCTCTGCTCATTCACTTGTATTCGAAGAATTTGTCTGGTGATCTTCGTAGTTGATGATATTTATGAAATTCTCCATGGAGATCCCTCCCTTTGTAAATTTCATGCACAGCATTCCTTTTCGCCTTATTTTCGCCTTATTCTGTAGCCTTACTCTCGAGCTACAGTATTCTACAGGTTAGGGATGCCGTTTTATAGAAACAGCTGGTTGGCCCTAAGCAGTCATCTTGTAGCACGAAATGGTCGCTCGCACGCAGGAAACCCAAGCTTTTCGCCCGATGCTGCTGATTGCCGCTGGAGTGTCGCGAATCTAGAAGTCGCTCGCTTCTGTCGCTTACGTAGGACACGGCCTTACGTAGGACATGGCCTGGCAGGCCTTATAATGTCTCACCAACGGAGGCCACAACATTCGGATCATGGATTTATTACAAACTTTGTACACTTTCAGTCGTCCAGTAGAACACAGAGTGCTAGCAGTAAGGCTTACTACTTAGGCAGTTTCGAGAAGCTCCCAAGAGAAGTTTCACGAGATAGTGACGTTCAAGTAGTTAGCGTTCAAGTTCCGCAATCGGTGGCTCGCTGGTAAGAGTCCCGTTCAATATTTTTTATGTGCCTATTCTCCTTCTTGTTCAGGTTATTCCGTATATATGAAAACTGCAAGGTAATATAATGAGAAAACATTTGTATGTGCAATAAACTTTTATTGAGTTTTCAATGGTATTTGGTTGTTTAGTAATTTTAATTACTACAAGTATTATATTTATAATCATCGGCAAGTAAACGACCAAACGCATAAAGTTTTCCTGGAAATGTATGTCTGTCGTGATTTGAGAAATCCCTTACACCTGCAATCGGCTAAGATACCCAGAAATTCTTTGCACCAGGAAACTGCTGGCCGGGGTGGCCGAGTGGTTCTAGGCCAGGCTGTTCCAACCGAGCTCCAGGGAGCCGGAGCGCTCCGGAGCGCTCACTGCGGCAGCTCGGAGCCCGCGTGGTGGGGGAAAGCTAACTCACGGCCCCCTTGCCGCATGCAGCCGCAACTGACGCAATAATCCGTGTTCAATGACAGCTATGAATAGCCGCGGGAGCCCTGTACCTCTATTGGAGGATACCTCTCTGTTCATTGAGAGGGATGGTCGTCCGCAGTGTCTTGTATGTCACAAAGTACTTAATTCTGCGAAGAGGTACAATATACAACGACATTATGCACGTCTTAACGCAGCGCACTACGATCGGGTAGAAGGCGTTGCACGCAAAGAACTGGTAGCCGGGCTTAAGAACGACATACCAGGAGGAGTAAGTTTAAGAACGGTTTCGTAATACGGAGGGTATCAAAACATGCAAAACAGTTTGTCTTCTGTAATGCGTTTATAATTTTCAGGTGAATGAGAGCGGGGAAAACACTACTGAATCTGCAATTCGAGTATGCTACAGGGTCGCTCACATTATTGCGACGAGTGGCAAGCCGTTTTCGGTGGGACCACTCGTAAAATCGTGCATGGTAGCAGTTGCAGAATGTTTGTTTCCTAGGGAGATGTATGCAATTGAAGGGGTTTGCCTGTCGAAGCAAACAATGTCTCGTCGAATCCTGGACATGGCAGCGGATTTAGAGACACAGCTCAGGAAGAAGGCGGAGAGCTTTGTCGCATTTTCGCTAGCGCTTGACGAAAGCGCCGACATATCGGACTGTGCTCAGCTTGCAGTCTTTGTGCATGGTGTCGACATGGAGCTGCAAGTAACTGAAGAACTCTTGGATGTGGTACCACTCGATTACACCGCAACATCACGTGACATTTTTGAAGCTGTTTGTGAATCAGTGGACAATATAAATTTGCCGTGGGATAAGCTCCATTCTGTAGCGTCAGACGGTGCACCACAAATGATCGGGCGTCACCAAGGTTTTGCTTCTCGTGTGAAAAATAAACTCGGAGCGAATTCGGGAATGACATTTTGACTCTTCACTGTTTTATTCACCAAGAGGCACTGTGCGCTGAAACAGTAGAGCTAGGTGGCGTAATGAAATATGTCGTGAAGTGTGTGAATTTTGTGTGGCGTCACGGTATGAATCATCGCCAGTTCAAAGGATTCCTGAAAGATATGGAAGCGGAGTACGGGGATATACCTTACCACAGTACAGTTCGTTGGCGGAGTCGGGGAAAAGTTCTTTATGTTTTCTTTGCCATTCGTGAGGAAATATCCCTTTTTCTCGAAATGAAAGGGGAAGAAATGCGTTGTCTGAAAGATATAAAATGGATATCAGACCTGGCGTTCCTATCTGACATAACTATGCATCTGAATGATTTAAATCTGTCATTGCAGCGCAGAGGGCAGCTAATCGTTGACATGCAAGACCAGATCAAAGCGTTCATGGAAAAGTTACGTTTATCTGAGAGGCAGATCAGTAATGGACATTTAATGTTCTTCAATCGTCTTGCTTCTTTAAAACTACTTGAAGGTACTACTTTCGGCGATTACCAAGCAAAGTTAAATCAGCTCATCACGTCGTTTGAAACACGATTCCGAGACCTCACTAGTTTGGAAATTGAACTTAAGGTGTTCAGCACTCCTTTTTCAGTTTCCCCTGATGACTTGTCGTCACTTCAATTGGAGGTTATTGATTTGTAAAATTCAACTTTGTTGAAGGAGAGGTACTACAACACGTTGGATTTGTCACGATCGTATCTTTCATTAGAGCAAAAACAGTTCCCAAGCTTCACAACAATGCCGCTCAGATCATGTGCATGTTTGGATCTACGTATTGTTGTGAGCAGCTTTTCTCAGCAATGAAAAGAGTAAAAAGTAAGGAACGATCGTTTCTTCAGGATGCAACAATGAAGGCCATCCTCCGCATTAACGCTGCGAACACTTTGACGCCTATTTCCGATCTTGTAATCAAAAGAAAATGTCAAGCTACAGAGGCCCAATAAATTTAGTACGCTATTTCTTGTAAAACAGTTGTTTCTTGTTTATTTCCTGAACATCGTATTTCCTGGTGTAGAATGTCACCGCGTCTTTGCAGCTAAGAGTATGAGGTTGTCGATCTTGTAAGACGCAGCTCGCACATCAGAACACTTGCCTTGCCGCCTGCCTCAGCCAGCCGTGCCACGTGCCGGCGTGCCGGCCCACTTGACTGGTCACAGCGAGCGACACGGCTCCCTGGAGCAGGGAGCGCTCCACGGCTCACAACGGAGCCGACGGGCTGGAACAGCCTGTTCTAGGCGCTACAGTCTGGAACCGCGAGACCGCTACGGTCGCAGGTTCGAATCCTGCATCGAGCATGGATGTGTGTTATGTCCTTAGGTTAGTTAGGTTTAAGTAGTTCTAAGATCTAGGGGACTGATGACCTCAGAAGTTGAGTCATGAAGATTCGATGCATTGTGCTTTGCAATATGTCAGATAAAAGATGTGTTCGCGTACTGTGACAGTCCTCTTCGATAAGCACACATATTGATACAGAATCGTCAGCAACGACTTATGCAGATGCAACAGTGACTGGAGAAGAACTTTATCGGTCTACCCTCGAAATGTTAGGAGAAAAGATACTTATTACTGACAAGGACCTCATTCATTCCAATGAAGTATATGAAGATGGTCTATTACGTGAAATCGAAAATTTTTCCGACAATGAGAATCTGAGCCAGCGAAAAGACTCCAAACGCCAGATACATTCCATTGGAGACAAAATTACTGAGACTTACGGCAACTAGAAACAATCAGATACGCCATTGCTGAGAGTCGGGTTGATGTTGGTTAACGCGTATGACGTCATCGGGAGTGCTGTTCTACCGTCAGAGTTTAACACCAGCCTCATGAAATGCGTATTGTTAAGTGCTGACGCATATTATTAAGCATCTCTTGCATCTAAAATTACAAGTACTTAACACTTGTGTGTTGTTGTGCCGTCATCATCATCATTCATCCCCATTACGGTCGGAGGAAGGCAACGGCAAACCACCTCCATTAGGACATTGCATAGTACGGCGGTGTGGGTCTCCCGTATCGTTCCCCTACACACTGTCATCATCATCATCATCATCATCATCGTCGTCGTCGTCGTCGTCAGCATGTTATATTAATAGTCACCTTCAAGGACTTAATATTAAGAGCTAAAACATCTTACTGCGTCCAGAAATACACATGGAAGCTCACGAAGCTTCGTTGCAAGCTTTTTTATGTTTTCTGTTTTAGCTGTTGTGTTCGGATTCCTTGAACTAGGGAAAGTTTTTGTCTTTACATAAAGAGAAACTGCTGTTTTGATGCATTTCGGGAAAATCTGACATTATTGTAGAAGTTAACTATTGCATCACTCCATCACATTTAGCTACTTGTCACTCACGAAAACTGCAAAATATCGCTTCAAACTCCTTTATTTTGTGGAACCAGTCAGTTGAACGAGAAGTGAGCCGAACTGTGGAGATTACAGAGATCCAGTCATTACCAGTGCTTTACTCTGAATTTATGTTCTTCTGAGACAGCTTACAATTACATGCTAAGTAACCCACAAGATATTTAAGTGCGTCTTGGGATTCGCAGTTATCACTGGTTGCTGGTTCAACACTAGCAAACTGGAACAGAAGTAGTTCTTTTTCTCTGAAATTAGTACAATCCAAATTACCTGTCATAGTTTCAATTATGTTAATGCACAACTCGCTTATGATGGCCTGTATGACGACCTATTCGGTTCCTCCGATGAAGAAACATGTGACGGCACCTCACTAGTACTCTTCCTAATGGATGTACACTGACGAGCCGAAATATTATGAACACCTGCTAAATAGCTTGTTTGCCTGTCTATGGAACGAAATACATCACTGACTCTGCGTATCAGGGATCCGATAGTTTGTTGGTAAGCTTGCGGAGGAATGTGGCATTAGATGTCTACGCACGGGTCATGTAATTCGCGTAAATAATGGGCCGCTGATTTGCATACAAAGTGACAGCGACCGATAGCGACCCAGATGCGTTCCCTAGGATTTACATCAGGCGAATGTCGTCGCCGAGAAATCAATGTTGGTTCACTGTAATGCTCCTTATACCACCGTAGCACGGTCCTGGCTCCCGGACACGGACAATTATACTGCGGAATGATCACATCGCCATCGGGGAAGATATCAAGCATGAAGAGATGCAGGTGGTTCACAGCTGTCAGCGTGTCTTCGATTACTACCACAGGTCCCATGCAGGCGCAGGAGAACGTCTCACACAGCATAATACTGCTCCCACCTACCTGCGCCCGTGGCGCGCTGCACGCTTCGTGCTGCCGTTCACCTCGATGACGGCATTAGTGGAGACGACCATCAGAGCTAGTGTAGCAAAAATGTGATTCACCCGAAGAACCATTGATCGACGGTCGAATCTCGATGGTCCCGTGCCCACTGCAATCGTAACTGACGATGTCGTAGGGGTGGTCTGCTGTGAAGCTCCATTTTCAACAATGTGCTACGAACAGTGCGCTCCAAAACACTTGGGGGTGCACCAGCATTGTGCTCTTTCGGCAGAGATGCCACAGATCACCATGTGTCCTACTGAACAGAACAGACAAGCCTCCGAAACCCACGTCCTGTGAAGAGTCGTGGACTTCCAACCATTTAGCCGATTTAGCGCCTAGTGGTAGTTTCACAGTTCTTCTAACTCTTTCCGTAGATGTTCACGACAGTAGCACGTGAACATTCAATTATCATGTTTTTGTCTCCGCGTCATGCGCCCGCAACACTACTAGGCGACATCAAACGTCACGGTGGGCAGTGGTCGTAATGTTTGGCTTATCAGTGTACTTGTCAATAATGGGATGTCTTCTATATTTTCAGTCAGTATTAGAAGCCGCATTTGATTTTACACCTCGTAAGATGTTGGGTTGTTGTAAAATGCACCCAGACTATGAAGTTTAGAAAAAAATTCTTCAAATAGTCTTGGTTTGACCTGGAAGTCAAGATGTACGAAGCTTCCATATTCTTTGTCACTGTAAAGCTCAATGAACTATACAGTCACTGTCAAAGACATACAGTGCGATAATTTTAACTCCAAAAAGAGAGTTTACTGAAATTTTGAAACCCTTCTGGAATAGCAGCAGGCATTGCTTTTTTCCACAATTCATGTAAGAACAAATCACTAGGAAGTATTTTAGCGTGTTCTGTCCCAGCTTTCATAAGATCCAGCTCTACTTTCAGACTAAGTTCTGAACTTGAAATTGTTTGACACATTTCCGAAATGTTGACCGACAAGGGAAAGAAGTTCTTTCTCAGCAAGTAAGTGTAAGCATTGGGTGAGAAAGTTCGTAAGATGAGAGCAATAGCAATATCTGTCGGGCCCCAATTCAATCACTTTTTGATACTAAGGAAAGATTGCATATGGCCAGGTGTGAAACACTGGACAAATTGCTGTTTACTTTATCTCTAAAAATTTGTTTTATTACAGAAGAAGCACATCTATTTACATCCACAACATACTTCGAACACTTGGCATTAGGACCCTAACCGAGCGAGGTGGCGCAGTGGTTAAACACTGGACTCGCATTCGGGAGGTCGACGGTTAAATCCCGCGTCCGGCCATCCTGATTTGGGTTTTCCGTGATTTCCCTAAATGGCCCCAGGCAAATGCCGGGATGGTTCCTTTCAAAGGGCACGGCCGACTTCCTTCCCCGTCCTTCCCTAATCTGATGAGACCAATGACCTCGCTGTCTGGTCTCCTTCCCCAAAAACAACCCAACAACAACAACATTAGGACCCTGTTACTTCTTTTCAAAGCGTACATTTCTTTCCTCAAAACTTGTATTTCAGTTTTTAATCTATTTCCTCAAATCGTTGCATTACTCGCCATATTGGGATCAGCTCTTTTACTCCATTACACCCATTTGCATTGTAGTTCTCCATCTTTCGGAAATCGATGATAAGCGACATCGGCAGTTTTATAAGAAGCATTTTTGCATTCAGCACTAACAGAATGATTTCGTCTTTTACTCATAGTACTACAAAACGGCCAACAAGAAGAACAGCTAACAAACGACTGCACTCTGTTTCTGCGGAAGGGTTTGGGAATTTGCTTGCATTAACAACGCATGTGTACTATTCTCGTTTTCCACTTTCCCTCTTCCCAATGACGTCACGCCCTTTCGCCAGCAGTCTGTGCGGCATGCCCTGAGTGAGACTGGTAAAAGAACACCCCACGTCGACGCTACTAACTTTCCAAATACAAGAATCTCGCAATTTAAAAAGAAAGAACGATTTGAAGAGATGGTAAGAAAACAAAAACTGGAGGAAAACCGATCAATAAATATGCAATAATTGATTCGTAGACCTAAGACCGCTTCGTAGAGGCTCGCAAAAAACATCAGCAAGTAAGTGGACATTTTTATCAGTTTTGCATCAATTTTTTGTATTAATGAGGAAAGTTGTGTGTCAAGTTTGACATAGGCTTTCATAGCCTGTCCTTTGTCCTTGAAACCTGTGTCTACCACTCTAAGCGTCCAGGTGCAAAGAATGTCTTACCTAATTGCAGGTGTAAGGGTTTTCGTTAATCAGGACAAACATTTTCAAGAAAACTCTATGCGTTTAGTCGTTTACCTGTCGATGATTATAAACATAATAGTTGTTGAGCTAATTGAAATTATAAAACAGACAAATACCATTCGAAATTCAACAAAACTTTCATGTAAATATGCGAGTATTTTCATTATGTAATTTTTCAAGTGTCTTACATATGAAATAATATGACCAGTGCTGAAAAATATACATTTTAAGAAAATGAACGAGATTCGACTCAGCAATTCACCGATTACGTCGCTTGAACGCTAATCACTTGATCGCCGCTATCTCATGCTCAGAATCGCGACGCACTAGTATACACTGGTAAGCCTAAACATTATGACCACTCCCGCCCCGACGTTTGATGCCACCTGGTGGCGTTGCTGACACATGACGCGGAAGCAAAAATATGTTCACGGAGTAGACACGGAGGGGGGGATCATCCAGCTACAAATAGGGAAATCCATTGAGATAAGCGTCTTTGACAAAGGACAGACTATTATTACGCAGAGCCTGTGAACGAGTACCTCGGAAACGGCGGAGATAGTTGAGTGTTCACGTGCTACTGAGCATCTACGGAAAGAGGTAGAACTGTGACACTACCAGTAGGCGCTAAATGGTTGGCTCTTCACAGAACATGGGTTTGGAGGCTTGTCTGTTCTGTAGAGTAGAATACATGGTGATCGGTGTCTGCCTAAAGAGCACACTGCTGGTACACACGCAAGTGTATTGGAGGGTACTGTTCGTTGTACATTGTTAAACATGGAGCTCCACATCAGACCACTCCTACGTGTTCACATGCTGACCCAACGACATCGTCAGTTACGATCGCAGTGGGCACGGAGCCATCGGGATTCGACCGTCAATCAATGGAAACGTATCGGCTCTTCGGGTGCATCACATTTTGCTACATTAGGTCGATGGTCGTCTCCACTAACGCCGTCATCGAGGTGACCGGCGGCTCGAAACGTGTGGCGCACCACAAGCGCAGGCTGGTGAGGGCAGTATTATGCTATGGGAGACATTCTCCTGCTCTAGAAGAGCCCGGTGGTAGTAACCGGAGACACGCCGACAGCTATGAACCACCTGCATCTCTTCATGCTTGATATCTTCTCCAATGGCGATGTGGACTTTCATCAGTATAACTGTCTGTGTCTCACAATCAGAAACGTGCTACAGTGGTTTGAGGAGCGTTGTAGTGAACTCCCATTCATGTCCCGGCGACGAGATTCACCTAATGTAAATCGTATGTTAACAATTTGGGTCGCTATCGGGCGTCATCACCGTGTACGCAAATCAGCAGCCCGTTATTTACACGAATTACATTACCCGTGCGTAGACATTTAAGGCCACATATCTTCAAAAACTTAACAAACTGCCGAATCCCTGATACGTAGAATCACTCATATTTCATTAGAAAATCGGACAGACACGCTATTAAGCAGGTGCTCATGATGTTTTGACTCGTCAGTGTATATACGGCCCGTTTCTTTTATTCGACGCCGCTTCGGAGACTTGCGCGTCGATAATGTCGAAATGATGACGAGGACAATACACACTTCCAGTCATGAGCTAAGAAAATCGCTTACCCGTCTGGGAATCGAATCCGGACTCCATTGATCGAGGATGAACAACACCAACCACAAGAGCACGAACAGCTGACAAAAAGTGTACAAAGGTTGAAGCAAATCTGTGATCCGAACGTCATTGCCTCACCCTGTCAGTCATGTTTTCACTTCCGTAGTGATTAGAGTGTAGTCGCAGCATAATGCCTTATAGATCGTGGTTCGCATTGTAGAAGCACCGCAAGACACGGAACAGATGAAACTACATTTTAATACAAAGAAAGACACACCGCAAAGGAATTATTCAAATGGGATGGAAATCGGTACATGTGATGTACATCTATAGACAAACATATGATTACAGTTTCAGAAAAAACTGGATGATTTATTCAAGAGAAAGAATGTCACAAATGGAACGAGACAGTAACACATTGGTCTACTTCTGACCCTAATACAATCATTAATTCGGCTTGGTATTGATTGACAGAGTTGTTGGATGTCCTCCTGAGGAATATCGAGCCAAATTTCGTCCAACTGGCACGTGAGATCGTTAAAATCACGAGCTGGTTGCAGGGCCCTGTCCGTAATTCTCCAAACGTCGTCAATTTGGGAGTGATTTGGCGACCACGCTGGCCAAAGTACGATTCGGCAAGCACAAGCAACAGAAACTCTGGCCGTGTGTGGGCGGGCATTATCTTGCTGAAATAGCTTACCTTGAAAGGCAATAAAACGTAGCATAGAATACCGTGGACGTACCGCTGTACTGTAATTGTGCCACGTATGACAACCTAAGGTGTCTTGCTGTGGAATGAAATGGCACCAAACATCATCACTCCTGGTTGTCAGGCCCTATGACGGGTGACAGTCAGTCTGTCATCCCGCAGTTGTCCGGGGCGTCTCCACACACATCTTCACTGGTCATCGGGGATCAGATTGAAACGAGACTTATTACTGAAGACAATTCTGTTCCAGCCAATAAGATTTCAGGTCCACAGGACAAGATGCTTTAAATATAAAACAAACTTTTCTTAGTAATTTTATGTTTACATGAAAGCCTCTACTTTAATCTACTTTTCTACATATTTTCCACCAATTTTGAGGCACTTAAACAATGCGTTTTGTTTAAGGCAGGATAATGGCTAGTTTCTGTTATCCAGCAGCTCACAAACATGCTTACGACACACGCCTCGTAATAAAAATAATTTTAGAATGTTTTTAAGGCCGCTTGCATAGTGAATCCTCCTGCTGATATTGATAGCACGCAAGTCTCTCTAACCACAGTGTGTGGACGACGCTGTCGGGTAACCGTCATTTAAGAATGTTATCTGCAGGAGGCAGGTGGCCGTTTCGTGTCAGCGACAGAAATTCTGGGCCATTAAGTATAGCAGCACAGATTGGTGATTCCCCATTTATCAGTTTTGCATAGGACGTGTTCCTGGCATTTACTGGCAACCACTGCATATGTGTGCTGGGAAGTTGGCGGTTCTTCCCTCAGCTAGACGGTTAACGTATGCGCAGAGTATTGAGGCGCTTCACTTCTCTGATGTGGGTCGTCGTGGCTGATGGCGAAGGGATGTGCGCGAGACAGCGGCGACTGCTGCTGAGTGTGATGCTTTAATATGGGCACTTGGTGTCTAGGCTTATTTTTTTTTACTGCAGCGACTGTTCCTTATTCTGCGTATTTCCTTGAAAAATGGGAAATAATCAAAATAACGTAAAGAGCGACAAGTGTATGCACATTGTTTCTTCGAACACTGATACCACATGATAATAGTGTAGGCACACTGGACGTTTAGTGCTTAGCAAGTGTGTATTTGTTGTTGAATTATGTGTTACATAATTTACTAAACATTCAAGAATCTTGTATGTGTTTTAAAGTGTTGGTTGGGGATCATGGTTATCAGGCCTGAAGGCGTGACTCGCGACACATTCCCCTCCAGCAAGTGCTCTCCACCAACCCGACTCATCCAGTGCCGTCACGGCCCAGACAGTCACGCCGGCCAATTGCAGAAACGACTTATGGACAGTGTGGGTCATGAGAGCTACATAGTCCTTAGACGTAAATGTCGAAAGACATAGTCTACTAAAACTTTCATTTTTACTTATTTTTCTCACATTGTTGTGCTTACATTAATTAGATATTTAAATATTTAGGTTAGATTTACTTAATATGATGCCGACAAGTTCTGCAATTTCGATTTCAATGTGTGTTGTAGCAAAACGAATTTCATGTTCCAACGGCTCATTGGTCACTGCACTGAAGAACGTGTACTTTCACTTGATCCGAAAAATAATTTTATTTTAAGAGCAAAGCCTGCTAGTTTCGAGTATCAATCTCGTGGTATGACTTCCAAAACTGCTGCAGCTCTTTTTGTTCTGGACAGCATGAACGGATCCTCTTGTAAGTTGCACACTTGTTTTTGAACATCACTTCTAACACTTTAAAGACTAATTTGCGTTGGATTGTTAAAGGAAATGATATCTTGCTCAAGAGATTTAAAATCTTGAAAACAGCTCTGAAAATTCTACTGCCACGTATACTTGTTTTAATTTGCAGTAACTGGAGAAGTGACGCAAATTTTCCTTGTTTAGCTCCAATATAAATAACTTAAGTTTACACTGAAATCCATTAATATCTGTAATGATATCACAAATAGTGCCTTCCTTTTCTTGCAAACGAAAACTCAAATTATTTAAATGATTTTATTAATCAGTTAGAAATGCTAGTTCTGGTAAAGAAAGTCAATCCTTCAACTTATTTTCAAATTCTATAGTATCCGATTTTATTTCTTCATTCAAAAACTTGAAAAGTAGTTTTCTGAGTGCAAAAAAGCGAGCTAAGCATTTTTCTGCGCTCAGCCAACGAATTTCGGAGTGAAGGACTATACCTGCCTATTCCACGTCAACTTCTTCCAAAAATTGTTTAAATTTTCGGTCAGATAGTGATCGAGTTCGTCCTCGTATTATATTAGTAATCTTCACGAAATCTTTCACTGCGGACAGCATTCTGACACTTTCCCACACACAGTGCTTCCTAATGTATAATGCAATGTAAAATTAAACAATTTGTTCTATTGGTTTCTTAACTGACCAACGAAGCCACTTTCACTTCTGACAATAACTGGTGCACCATCAGTGCAAATTGCAAAGCACTTTTTAAAACCACCAATTTTGTCAACACATTTTTTAACTGTGTTAAATCCAAATCCGTTGTTCTGAGTAACAGATCTAAAGCGAGTAGCTCTTCATGAACAGAAAAGTCGTCCATTAAAAAATTAGTAATTGACTAAGATCTGTTCGATCAGTGCTCTCGTTCACACACAAGGAATAATACCGACAGTTTGCATACCAATAACGCGACTTTTTACTTTGTTGCATGTCAGAGCGCCTGTTTTCAAGTGCTCCACAGCATCATCGTAACCAAATGCTTTTTCCATTTCTATTCCACATTCTTTCTCAAATGCGCCGTCGCTGAAGCATTTTTGACGTTTTACTACTTTTAAACATACCACAAAGGTGCAGTTAAACTCTTTACTTAAGATTTGATTGTTCAGGCAACTCTTACATCGCTTTCTTTAACTTATCCACTAAAGCGCGACGTTCGTCACTAGAGTAACGTGCGTAAGTTGTTTCATGGAATGACGAGAAATGTCGAGCAAGATTACTATGCATGCTGTGTTTTTTACACATTAAACACTGGGGTTTTTCATCGGAATTGTGTACAAAGAAGTATTTAGTCTCCCACTCTTCTTTGAAAACACGGTTTTCAGTATTCTTTCGTTTCGACATTCTTAAGAACTGTAATAGAAAAATAGCCACAGTAATAACCACAATTAAGCCCAGAATAATAGCCTCAGCAATAGCCAAAAGGACAACCTGACGATAGCGCACAATTATGGAGAGAAAATCTGAATAAAACACCGACAGTAAGTTGACTAACGAAACAACGTTGCGTCTTCGAAGTTGGACAGCCAGTGACTATGAGGGTGCCGATGCTTTCAGGGATCTGTCAGGCTGTCCCACTCTATAGCTGACAGCAGACAAGTGAACCGTCAGCTGTGGCGAGGCCGTGACGTCACCGCGCGGGGAATTGGAAGAGGAAGCAATCGCAGGAGCGGAATGCCACGTTTCTCCAGCCCTGGTTTATCTGTTTAAAAATCTTGTTGTGACCATATGTAATGTCGCCTATGCATAAGCTGTAATATTGAAAGTGGGATGGTTGGAGAGGATGGGAGCTTGTTTCTTATTGGTCCAGAGAGAGAGGAGGCAATGGAGTGCTAGGCGCTTAAATTGTTAGCGAAGCTTATCTACAGAGTCACCCACAGGTTTCAGCTCTGATCGCAATGACGATGGCAAGTTATGACAGGAATTCAGTGGGACGTCGCACCATGAATGCCCGATTTAGTAGCAGTCTTTGCCACAAACCAGTTCGGTCGCGCCGGAGTTGATTTCACACATCCGTTGATTCAGTAATGCAAATTTCTGTACCACTTCTGCGGAAATGTTCTGGCGTAGTGTTGATTGCTCAGGGGGGTTATCTTGTTCCGGGCCTGGGTTCGGTTGTGCTGGCAGCTACGGCGGCGACTATTCGAGGAGTTCCAACTCACTTGAAGCGTTCGACTCGCATTATCCCGTCAATGCAGGGGCTCGTAATCTGGATGTGCATTTGTAGCAGTGTGCTAATTGTTATACATACTGTATTTCTACACGTCTTTGACTGACAGCCTTGGAAATGGGTAAAACTGTAGTGCTTACACATTTTTCCTACGACATGACACACCTTTGTCTTACGTCATATTTTGTTAATAATTATGGAGATTTTGCAGAATATGCCATGGCACTATTTCCTCCAATAGGAGAGTGAGCTCGCTTTAATACATACAGTATTAGTTAGATACACTAGTAATAAAGGGATCAGGTTTAGCTGGGTAAAGCTGATACTGGGACACTTTTGACATCAAATTGATATGCTAATCAACTAAATTAATCAATTAATTATACACTCCACCTGATGACATCACAGTTTTCCCCCAGCCGATGCGTGGTCCCTTCCGCCACTCCTCTGAGAAATCCCCCACTCCAACAGCCGGAAAAAATGGCGGGAAAAGTCGCTCAGTCTGTGTTGAGCTGCTGGACTGCGAGGATCTCACGACAGTAATATATTGTCAATCACACTGTATTAAACAATTTAAGGTATTGGAATACTGTTTAAACAGATTATGGGATTTATTTCACATTGTACATTAAATTTATTTAAACATTTTGTTCACACTACCAAGCTTTGATAATTTGGTGAGGAATGTCTGTGTGCTAGCAATATCGATGTTTATTTGCAGGAGCCAAGACAATGTGGAATATTATTTAAACAATTTGTGAGAGGATGTCACTCTACCAATCTTGATGGGCATGTCTTTGTGTGCTTATACTGGGAGCACTTTGATTGGTGCCGGCCGGTGTGGCCGTGCGGTTCTAGACGCTACAGTCTGGAACCGCGTGACCGCTACGGTCGCAGGTTCGAATCCTGCCTCTGGCATGGATGTGTGTGATGTCCTTAGGTTAGTTAGGTTTAAGTAGTTCTAAGTTCTAGAGGACTGATGACCACAGCAGTTAAGTCCCATAATGCTCAGAGCCATTTGAACTTTGATTGGTGACCACAAAGTAGTTAAATTGGTATTCTGATCATGCATGGTGGAATACTGTAAATTACACATCTAAAACAGGCAATTACAAATATGTCATATCACTAATCATATCTGACGACTGCAACAATGCTTGAGCATCACATACACACATCTCCATACATGAAAAGAAATTTCGACCACAAATACATCGATAAGTCCCATTTGAAAACAATGATTCACTCATTATTGCACTATATATACATATATATACTATATATACTATATATAAGAGCAAATCGAACACTGCTAAAGACATGTATTGAAGCCATGCGTCACCATCCGCCCAATACACGAGTACCAGGAACTGCAGCCACGCTGGCCAGCACATTGTTGATTCCTGCACGTGCCAGCCATGATAGGACTGGTCATCTGCACTTGCGTCAACCCCTCTCAAGTGGCTACATCCTGTCGAACAAAGTATCAGGCCACGGCAAGCCTTTGATATTTGATACCTGGTGAATTCTCACAAAATCACCACCACTCTCTCTCAAGTGGCTACTTCCTGTTTATGTGTGAATCAACGTCTCAAAATGCAGACGGAGGTTTCCATCCCTCCTCAGAATACAGTGTTCTTATTGTCTAATGCTGGGAACAAAGAGAGGGCTTGTGCAAATGCACTCTATATGCACTACCGTATCAAATTAATTGTTTAACAGTTTACAGGAGTCAAATATATTGAAGCGCCAAAGAAAGTGGTATAGACATGCGTATTCAAATACAGAGAGATATAAACAGGCAGAATACGGAGCTGTGGTCGGCAACACCTATATAAGCAACAAGTGTCTGGTGCAGTTGTTACATCAGTTACTGCTGCTACAATGGCAGGTTATCAAGATTTAAGTGAATTTGAATCTGCTGGGACGCAGCATCTTCAAGGTAGTGATGAAGTGGGGATTTTCCCATACGACCATTTCACAAGTGTACCGTGAATATCAGGTAAAACATCAGATCTTCGACCTCGCTGCGGCCGGAACGGTACCAACGACGACTGAAGAGAATCATTTAGCGTGACAGAAGTACAACCCTTCCGCAAATTGCTGCAGATATTAATGCTGGGCCATCAACAAGTGTCAGCGTGCGAACCATTCAACAAAACATCATCGGTATGGGGTTTCGGAGCCTAAGGCCTACCCGTTTACTCCTCGCCTGGGCCCGTCAGCACTAGCATTGAATTGTTGATGACTGGAAAAATGTTGCCTGCTTGCACGCGTCTCGTTTCAAATTGTATCGACCAGATGGACGTGAACGGGTATGGACCCTGCATGTCAGCATGGGACTGTTCAAGGTGGTGGAGGCTCTGTAATGGTGTGGGGCGTGTCCAGTTGGAGTGATATGGGACCCCTGATATGTATAGATACGACTCTGACAGGTGATACATACGTAAGCATCCTGTCTGATCACCTGCATCCATTCATGTCCATTGTGCATTTCGACGGACTTGGGTTATTCCAGCAAATAATGCGAAACCCCACACGTCCAGAATTGCTACAGAGTGGCCTCAGGAAATCCCTTCTGAGTTTAAACACCTCCGCTGGCTACCAAACTCCCCAGACATGAACGTTATTTGGCATATCTGGGATGCCTTGCAACGTGCTGTGAAGAGATCTCCACCCCGTCGTACTCTTACGGATTTATGGACAGCCCTGCAGAATTCATGGCGTTAGTTCGCTCCAGCACTACTTCAGACACGAGTCGAGTCCATGCCACTTCTGCATGCTCACTGGGCGCTATATGATATTAGGCACGTGCACCAATTTCTTTGGCTCTTCAGTGTAGATCGCTTAAAACATTCACCACCACCTTACGAGGATCCTTCTTCATAATAAAACATATTTTCAACGTTTGATAATCACATGCAACATTATGCTAATCAAGTAATTAAATTTCCAGCTCAAACACATTGAAGCACTAAAAATATCCAACATCTTGTATGCACCGAGGTCTGAGGACACAAGCACTGTCCTCCACCATGATGTCTCCACCTTACGCTAAGCGTGTCTGGTGAAAAAAAACCTGGTTTCACACACTCACGATCGGAAAGCGCGCACAGTCCGCCGACTACCAGAGAGACATGTCCGTTCCTGCCTTGTGAGAAATAGACACCTGCACCCACGCACATCTCAAGCTGTACCAGACGCTCAGAGGCCAGAGAGGCTGTCACCGTGATAGCCCAGCCGTCAACCAATCAATTTACATCGGGGACGGGGGCAGAGGGGACTAATCATCCAGCTCAAACAATTGCCATATTGAATCTTCTTGCACAAGCCACATGTCCACTTCTGTCGCCAGTCTACCAGCGTACTGACTAGTTCACTATTTAGCCACCCACAGGGTGCCGCGCCAGGACTTACCCCTACGGCTGCGGGCAAGAGCCGACAGATTGGAGCATACCACTGGCTGCAGGCACTGAGACAAGCAGGCGCGACTTGGACGTATATAGTTCTAACTGCAATTCCACTCCAACATAAACTCACTAGTCCACTTTGCCCAATCCAATATTTTGTCCGTACACTCCGAATTTCTCACATGAAATGTACATTCCTTCGTTTTAAATGAGGTATTTTCGAAGAAGAATAAATTGAACCACACAAGCGTTTTCACATCACTAACTATTGTTAGTTGTTGTGAAAATCCAGTACAACAGTGCGACACAGGCTATATTTCCTCTAAGTATTTTCTCATCCAGCAAAAAAAAAAACAAATCTTGCAGCTTGATATCTGGTACGTTCTGCAGCATGAAGCTCATTTTTGGCTCATGACCAGGTGCTAACAGCATGCTCTACTATCACGTTAATACTTTGTATCACTTTATAAATTCGGTAATGTAGCTGATTTTGTTACCGTTACCATCTCTCCATATCTAGATGGGAGACTAAAATTTTGTTAAAAGATCTCGCTGCAATGAAAAAACGCCTGATGCTCCAACTCGCGAATCTTATCTCTGTTACTCTTACTCTTGCTTCCATCTATCTGGCGGGACGTCACTTATATCAAACAGATTGACTAATTAAACTGATCATGAGAGCCCCTTTCCATGGTGAATAATTTTTTTCCAGCTGTCAGATTACACTCGCTAGGTAATTCAAATGAGAATCCCTGGAGGGAAGGCGATGTTCCTTTCAGAGAACACTAGTGAGAACCGACATTCTAAGCTGAGGTTAGGTTAGTGTTGTTTTAACGTCCCGTCGACAACGAGGTCATTAGAGACGGAGCGCAAGCTCGTGTTAGGGAAGGACGGGGAAGGAAATCGGCCGTGCCCTTTCAAAGGAACCATCCTGGCATTTGCCTGAAACGATTTAGGGAAATCACGGAAAACCTAAATCAGGATGGCTGGAGACGGGATTGAACTCTCATTCTAAGCTGACTGCAGAAGGATTCTACCACTGCCAACACACATTCCACGTAAGGACCACGAAAATAAGATACGAGAAATTAACGCTCATATGCAGGCATATAGACAGTTATTCTTTTATTTGCTAGTGGAATAGGAAAGGATATCACTAGTAGTTGCACTGGGTACCCTCCGCCACACACCGTACAACGGCTTGCGGAGTATGCATATGCATGTAGATGTAAATTTACTCTACCTGTTAAGATGTCAGTCCATACATTTATAGACACAAAACTCACCAAAGAATGTTGTCTCTTATTTGTCGATTAAACAAAAGACGGAAATACCGCTGCTGATCTCGGCAAAAACCTTCGTATCAGCACATAATTTTCTCACTGTAGTAACTTAGTGACACGTATGTGAGAGATTGGAATGTGTCTGTCCACAATACTTTGACGAAAGAGGATAGGTGAGCTCTATTCCGTTTCTTCTCAGTATCGCTCAGCTGCTGTATTCTCACGAATCGTCCAGTCTTCGAAACAGCACTTGAATCCACCTGATTTCGCCAAGTAAGATGTGTCCCCCGTCAACTCACAGACCCCTGCTATTTCTTTCGAAAGCCCATTACGTTCAGACAGCACTGTTCCATTAGTTAGAAGACTATCTATTCCTCCACTCAGCACTGACTAAGTAGAGAGCTGTCACAACGAAAAAAATAGCACACTAACATAGGAAATTCACAACCATGAAGAAATTCAGATGCATAACACATACAATTCATTGACATTGAATGACTGTTTATAAATATCTCCCTGTACTTGTCCTAATCTCCTATTCCTATGATTATTACAATAGAAATACGGCAGTGTGATGGTGCCAGTCTTCGTTGATAGGACAGTCTCAGTCTCAGTCTCTCTCTCTCTTCTCTCTCTCTCTCTCTCTCTCTCTCTCTCTCTCTCTCTCTCAATGCAACCTGGTAGAGAACTCAATAAGATTTTATCGCCTTTCTCTCTTCCGATATAGTGAAAAAGTGAAAAAACAGATACAGTCTGCATGTTGACATTGACCATATGTGGTGATACCATTAATGTGTACTCGTCCAGTGGAGCAGGCGGCCAGCGATCGAAATCCCTTCCACAGATCTGTGTAAATTTTTTGCCACCTGCACTCGAGGGAGACCATATGCTGATGTTCAAATGTGTGTGTGAATACCTAAGGGACCAAACTACTGAGGTCATCGTTCCCTAGACTTACACACTACTTACAACTACAGCTGTGTACACAGCCATACATTTGGTTTTTCTACCGTGATTTTGAGGTCCGTGTCAGGTACTAAACCCACATTAACACGTTTCGATCCATTTGCTCTCACAGGAAGGTGGACATCACATGGTGTAAACTAAGCTTTCTTATTGGCAAAAATTTGGAAGACATTGCAACATAAGGAAATTGGAAGAGTTTGCAGCATTGTGGAGTGTTTCCAAGCAGCTTCAGAAGGCGATGACCTCTACATTTAATCTCATCCTCGACAGTGATGGGGTAGCAGATGTCTCGGTGTTCCATTTTCAAAGAGAGCTACAGCATTTATTCCTCATGTTGGTGGTGCATATTGCACCCAGGTATATGATCACTGTTTTGACGTCCTAGGTGGTGGTCATCATGGCCTCCAAAACTTTGGACACTGTGTCATCCATTTTTATGGCTTACACTGAAAAACCGTATGTGGAACAAGGGGGTTGTATTCATCAGGACTTAGACCCATAGTTCACAGATAGTATGCACCATCAATTGTCAATGGCACTGGTGGAGGAATAGACTGACTTTCATACACCCAGGCAAGCAAGTAAGTACTTTCATTAGTCCACATTTTTGTTGTATTTTCATCAGTTTTACATATTTTGCATCAATATTCTTAATTTACCAAGTTTTCTGTAATTTCAAATCGTTTTACCCTATTACACGAATTCCAAACCACCACTCTCGGCGACGTCCCACGTCAAAAACCTCTCATCTCGACGATCTGGTGATACCCTCTGCCAGTGACACTGCAGCATGATTCTCATGAACCCTGCTACACTGCCTGCATCACATAACGCAAATACTGTTTCTTAGTGTAGGAAATACCCAGCAGCTGAGAGGAGGTGCGTGAACTATGTTCCTTAGCCGAAAAAGTTTATAAATTTGGTAATATTTTATTATGATTACCCATCTCTCTCCCCCTCCCCCCCCCCCCCCCCCCATGTTGATGTGAGTCCTAAAGTATTCTCGCATTCGTAGGATAAAGTCTGAAATTTAAGGATCTCACCAACACCTATGATGACTACCACCCCAACAAACGAACCATATCCATAACAGCACTGTGCGCTCTATTTCGAAACGATCTACCCCTTCAATCAACCTATTGGCCAAGGATCCAGACTAAAACTCTAGATGGTCTCTCTATGCATCTTGTAACTGTTCCTCTGTCTTTGACCAACCCTCCCTGCAACATAGTTTCCGATTTAACTTTGAACTGACCAGAAGTAAGAGGACACAATACATGTCACATTCGATATCTCGCGAAGGAACAGAACGAGCTGAGTTCCACATAATCAATATACTTCAATATTTTCCTTTCGGAAAGAGCATAACATGTGTTGCCAACTAGCACATCCGACTGACGCTAGTGATACAGACAGGTACTCTCATGCCAGTATTGTAACTGCCACGCTACAGAGTGTGTTCCGTATCCATGTTACTCACATCATCCATCCAATTACACAGTCTCTCTAGATGCATGCATGCTGATTAGGTTAGCAGTCCTTATTGGTGTATAGTTGATACTAGCCTGATACATTTGAGACTATTCTCGTTATATAACACACGGTTAAGAAGAAGAAGAAGAAGAAACGTATGATTTGTGCAACTGATAGAGCCTGAGAGAGCAATGGAAACAAATGGTTAAATGTGCGATAAGTGAACTGCCACAACATCTCAACATCTCCCTCTCTCTAGAATGCGTTATCAGTCTACCATTAAATCCTACCTCGTTACAAACCCTCTCAACCGATTACTCCATCTGCTTACTATCATCCTTTAATGCAGATCCATATCAGTTTAGATGCAGATGGTTCTCTTTCCTAAGAAAACATCCAAGACAGCGGGCAACTTGCACGTATTTCTATTACCTCAGTATACATGCTGCAGAATTTTGTTAAAACTCATACAGCAAATGTTCCGTAAGATATTTGTTGGCTGACACCGCATGGTTACGGTTGATAGAGAGTACAGAGAAGCACATTGTAAATACTGTTTGTTAGAGTTTAAGACACTTAAACGGTCTTGCATAGAGTCAAGCACGCGATTCATTTGGCAGATGTATATTGCAGTTTCCAAGCTGGTAATACAATGCTCGTTAGCTAAGGAGGATGCGAAGTTTATTGTAGTTACATGTTCGATCACTTTATAAATATCTATAACATGATCACTGATAACTTTGGGGTCACACCTGGGCTTGTGATCTCACATATATAAATTTCTTACTGTACATTTGGTGGTCATCCACGTTGAACAATCTATTCCAGCTGTCTTATCCCTGTCCATGAAAAAGTACAGTTTCCATGGTTCCCAGTGCTTCCATCACGACTTTTTCTCGTATTCCTCTTGCTGTCCCACACTCGTTTCCGTGTACAGTAATTTTCCGGCACCAAACAGATATGTAAATACTGCTTAGTTCTCCTTCAATTTTATCACATTTTGTCGTATTTTTTCCTCAATTTACACATATATTCCGTCAATTTTCGTAATTTTACCGATTTTGCGTCATTTCTGCTCATGTGATCATGACCCACTTCTGGCCTCATATTCTAATGTTGTTTGTATATGTAGTACATCTGTCAACACCTAGTGCAACTGCGCTATTTTCTCTGTGTGTGTGTGTGTGTGTGTATCAGTTTCACATGGGGATCCCCATGACACAGGGTAGGTTCAGGATAGGGTCAGGATATAGCTCTTAGGTGGATCCACCACCATGCATCACATCAGGGATAGGGTTCAAAGGTGGATCCACATTTATATTTGTACTGTATTCTGAGTGAACAAACGAGTCAGAGAAACTGTGTAATGTATGACGGGAAAATCACTAGTAACTCATTACCTGCAAAGTTGGCCCGTTTCCTGTACCTAAAACCAAGAAACTGATTAAAAACAATGCTAGCAGGCGAAAAAAATCTGGCCAGAAAAGCTCACTAGGCGTTCCATCCCACCGACAACACCTCTCAGACATTTTTTTATTAATAATATTCTGCTTCAGTGAATGGAAGACAGGGCACAATTGCCCGCATCTCGTGGTCGTGCGGTAGCGTTCTCGCTTCCCACGCCCGGGTTCCCGGGTTCGATTCCCGGCGGGGTCAGGGATTTTCTCTGCCTCGTGATGGCTGGGTGTTGTGTGCCGTCCTTAGGTTAGTTAGGTTTAAGTAGTTCTAAGTTCTAGGGGACTGATGACCATAGATGTTAAGTCCCATAGTGCTCAGAGCCATTTGAACCATTTGAACAGGGCACAATTACAGACTATTTAAAGCATAACACACAGCTTTATGTTCCCCAGATGCTTTGGGGAATGCAGAATTTTGTTTATGAAAAGTCCTTTTTCCTTCCAGTGTAACACAATTTACTGATTGTATCTTTAGCCAAAAGTGATACATACCAGTATTGCAGTGAGAATGAATATGGTCACATTCTGTATAACCAGCATGCCTCAAATTTTGGTTTCACTGCTTCAAACCAAACCAATATTGCAACTGACCGAGGCATCACGATTAAGAAACGGTTAAGAAAACGTTAACAAAGAAGAAAATTCCAATAATTTACAGATATTTATTTTGATAAATGAGGGTAATGAGTTTGATGTACTTGCTAAAACTGGATTTTTTTTGTAAACTGATTTAGGCAGATGGTTCACTTAACACACAATCCCAAATAACACTGTGGTATAAGATTTACATTTCCTGGAAATCAGTAACGTAACTGCTGCTGTGTGAGACTTTTAGTTTTAACAGTTGATCAGATAAAAATACGTTAGGCATGGTAACTAATATGTTGTCTAACAGTGCACATCATTCACAGTTCACAATGACCCAAGACTTTAGATTACTAGTTACCTGATCAGTATTTTCAACAGTGAATAGTTGTCTCTTGAAAATAATTTTTACGTCACCATGAACTCAGATATCTTTACAACAAGACAGAGACAATTTCAATGAAGGGACAGAGTAAAGGTATCTTACATCTAGGATCAAAGTATCCTGTGCCGGGACATTTTAGAAAAACCAGTGACATAAATGGACGATCAAAAGCAGACCCTAGTGGATTTTCTTTTACTGGCATCACCTAATCCACCAGTTGACATCAGTTTGGCCAGCACAACTGCTAGAGATATTGCAAAAATCATTAGGTCACTGAAAAGCAGTAACTTTCCTGGCTATGTTTCAGCCATGCAAGCATACTAGAAACATGCTGACTTGATAGCAGTCTCCTTTAACTTTATGTACCAACCAGCTATGTTTCAAATCTGGTAATACCTGAGCCTCAATGTACTAGACTATACCTACTGTGACATTACTGCCATATCAATTACAGAAAATTATAATTATGGCCAAAAGTGTTAACCACAAGAAGAAGAAGAAGAAGAAGAAGAAGAAGAAGAAACAGATAAAACAAATCGGTTTTTTGAAGGCAACTGCTGCAACAAAGTATGTGCAATTGTAAAATAAAAATGAAAATATGAGATCTGTTGATGGTTTGCTTAACACAAAAAAGGAAATGATCAGGTAAAACATAACGTTCTACTTACAGTAGCAAAACGTTATTTCTGAACATCAGCACCCATTCGCATAAATGAACATTTACTGGCATAGACTTTTGATTTAATAGTGAAAAGCATGTTTAAGCCTTTGGCGAAAATGTATAGTCTCACAGAGAAAAAAAAGTCTTTAAAAGCAATTCCACTACATCATGCTCAGGACAAAAAGAACCACTGACACACTCAATACAACTGGGACACATTGTAAGCAAATGGTGAGGCACATTCTCATACTTCAAAAGTTCATAACTGCGTTTTTGGAAGACCCTTTCACCACTGCATATAACATTAAATGCAGCCTCTGTTGGATGTATCAGTGTACCTTGATTCACAGCTGATGTCCACTCATAGGGAAGGTTCTCTGAAGGTTTTGGAGAACATATTGATTTAATAAATGTGTCACATATAACTGTGTTTGATGTTCTGATATGTTTATGCACCACCCACCCAGACAAATGATACAGCCCTGCTAGCTGAACAGTGTAAATACTTACAGGGTCTGAGGCCTGAGGCTCTAACTCAGTTTCACCCTTTGGCTGTTTTGATTTGGAGAAAAAAGTGGAGGTAATGTTCATCATCATCATCCACTGCATATCATGATGGTCGTGGTACATGTGAATGCTGTGCAATGCTCATCATCCTAATTACATGTTTTAGTTTTACTGATGTAGGATGAATATCACCAGCTTCACGGAGTTGGGAAAAGAAATTTTCTACAGAGTCTGTGGAAATTACAGAGCAGTTGTTGTAGACAGCTGAAGTCCAGCTTGTATTGGTTTCTGCTGCTTCTTGTTGCTGAAACTCAATGTTGTAAACCACTTCAGCATCTGTCTAAAATGCATCATCCTATCTACATTGTTCTTGCAGAGTGATTCTGCTTTATTTCTACTTACCATTATTTCATGTCACTTATTAACATTATTAATAAATCAGCTTGTTGTTAGAGCCTCTTTTGAAGGAAGCCCTGCTAATGAAGCAAACTGTAAAACCGAAGCCACATTATGATTCAACAAGTTTCTAGCCACTGGAACTCTCATCTTTTCAAATGTACTCGGATTAATCTCTGTAGCTGACAAACTTGGAGCAACTACAGGTCCACCCTCCCCTTGAATTTTGGTTGAAGATTCTACATGCTTCAGTGAAACTGTGTTGTGACTGAGTATTTTCTTTTACCCTGGCCACAGACAATATTATGTTTTGTGACAACAAACAATTTCTAGTCTTCTTTAAAATGTGGGGCACATATGCACCAAAATACACTCCTGGAAATTGAAATAAGAACACCGTGAATTCATTGTCCCAGGAAGGGGAAACTTTATTGACACATTCCTGGGGTCAGATACATCACATGATCACACTGACAGAACCACAGGCACATAGACACAGGCAACAGAGCATGCACAATGTCGGCACTAGTACAGTGTATATCCACCTTTCGCAGCAATGCAGACTGCTATTCTCCCATGGAGACGATCGTAGAGATGCTGGATGTAGTCCTGTGGAACGGCTTGCCATGCCATTTCCACCTGGCGCCTCAGTTGGACCAGCGTTCGTGCTGGACGTGCAGACCGCGTGAGACGACGCTTCATCCAGTCCCAAACATGCTCAATGGGGGACAGATCCGGAGATCTTGCTGGCCAGGGTAGTTGACTTACACCTTCTAGAGCACGTTGGGTGGCACAGGATACATGCGGACGTGCATTGTCCTGTTGGAACAGCAAGTTCCCTTGCCGGTCTAGGAATGGTAGAACGATGGGTTCGATGACGGTTTGGATGTACCGTGCACTATTCAGTGTCCCCTCGACGATCACCAGTGGTGTACGGCCAGTGTAGGAGATCGCTCCGCACACCATGATGCCGGGTGTTGGCCCTGTGTGCCTCGGTCGTATGCAGTCCTGATTGTGGCGCTCACCTGCACGGCGCCAAACACGCATACGACCATCATTGGCACCAAGGCAGAAGCGACTCTCATCGTTGAAGACGACACGTCTCCATTCGTCCCTCCATTCACGCCTATCGCCACACCACTGGAGGCGGGCTGCACGACGTTGGGGCGTGAGCGGAAGACGGCCTAACGGTGTGCGGGACCATAGCCCAGCTTCATGGAGACGGTTGCGAATGGTCCTCGCCGATACCCCAGGAGCAACAGTGTCCCTAATATGCTGGGAAGTGGCGGTGCGGTCCCCTACGGCACTGCGTAGGATCCTACGGTCTTGGCGTGCATCCGTGCGTCGCTGCGGTCCGGTCCCAGGTCGACGGGCACGTGCACCTTCCGCCGACCACTGGCGACAACATCGATGTACTGTGGAGACCTCACGCCCCACGTGTTGAGCAATTCGGTGGTACGTCCACCCGGCCTCCCGCATGCCCACTATACGCCCTCGCTCAAAGTCCGTCAACTGGACATACGGTTCACGTCCACGCTGTCGCGGAATGCTACCAGTGTTAAAGACTGCGATGGAGCTCCGTATGCCACGGCAAACTGGCTGACACTGACGGCGGCGGTGCACAAATGCTGCGCAGCTAGCGCCATTCGACGGCCAACACCGCGGTTCCTGGTGTGTCCGCTGTGGCGTGCGTGTGATCATTGCTTGTACAGCCCTCTCGCAGTGTCCGGAGCAAGTATGGTGGGTCTGACACACCGGTGTCAATGTGTTCTTTTTTCCATTTCCAGAAGTGTATAAGCTCTCATCAGGCAAGTATGGGTGCTTAATTTTACAGTTCATCTGGATGCGAATTGAATGAATTCCTAGAATTCCCCACATGCCAACACTGCTAGCAACCATGTCACTTTAAATACAGTTCACTATTACACCTTGAGTATACAAACATTCAATTGCCTTCTTGAGTGTGTTCCAAAGTTTGTTTGGGTTTTTAGTGTTCCCAGTTAAAAAATATGCCACAACCTGCTTACAATGCACTGTTAAACCTCGCACCACAAATACTAAGGCACGGCTGGCAAGCTGCAGCTCTGATGAACTGCTTAACTCTTCACTAAAAAATCCTATATATCTTTTTAAACCTTTGTCATACTCAACAAATGGCCCTATAGACATTTCATCCAATGAAAGTACACAGTTTTCCTTGCACATATTCAAACTGCAGCTTCACACCTAACCACTGATTAATATCATGCTGAATGCCAGGTGCAAATTTGTAGGCTTCAATCCTCCTCCTCAGGGTCCTTGCTGATGGCAGTGGGTAGTTGGTGCTCCTCCGATATTCATAATCCTTTGTATCAACAGCACATTTCACTTTTAGAGCAAATCTTATAGTTTTTTTGACCATTTGTAGGAGTCTGACTCAGGAACTCTTTCCAAGTACACTACTCGCCATTAAAATTGCTACACCACGAAGATGACGTGCTACAGACGCGAAATTTAACCGACAAGAAGAAGATGATGTGATATGCAAATGATTAGCTTTTCAGAGCATTCACACAAGGTTGGCGCCGGTGGCGACACCTACAACGTGCTGACATGAGGAAAGTTTCCAATCGATTTCTCATACACAAATAGCAGTTGACCGCCGTTGCCTGGTGAAACGTTGTTGTGATGCCTCGTGTAAGGAGGAGAAATGCGTACCATCACGTTTCGGACTTTGATAAAGGTCGGATTGTAGCCTATCGCGATCGTTGTTTATCGTATCGCGACATTGCTGCTCGCGTTGGTCGAGATTCAACGACTGTTAGCAGAATCCCAACAGCCTCGTATCACTAGCAGTCGAGATGACAGGCATCTTACCCGCATGGCTGTAACGGATCGTGCAGCCATGCCTCGATCCGTGAGTCAACAGATGTGGACTTTTGCAAGACAAAAACCATCTGCACGAACAGTTCGACGACGTTTGCAGCAGCATGGACTATCAGCTCGGAGACCATGGCTGCGGTTACCCTTGATGCTGCATCGCAGATAGGACCGCATGCGATGGTGTACTCAACAACGAACCTGGGTGCATGAATGGCAAAACGTCATTTTTTCGAATGAATCCAGGTTCTGTTTACAGCATCATGATGGTCGCATCCGTGTTTGGCGACATCGCGGTGAACGCACATTGGAAGCGTGTATTCGTCATCGCCATACTGGCGTATCACCCGGCGTGATGGTATGGGGTGCCATTGGTTACACGTCTCGGTCACTTCTTGTTCGCTTTGACGGCACTTTGAACAGTGGACGTTACATTTCAGATGTCCCGTGGCTCTACCCTTCATTCGATCCCTGCGAAACCCTACATTTCAGCTGGATAATGCACGACCGCATGTTGCAGGGCCTTTCTGGATACAGAAAATGTTTGACTGCTGCCCTGGCCAGCACATTCTCCAGATCTCTCACCAATGGAAAACGTCTGGTAAATGGTGGCCGAGCAACTGGGTCGTCACAATACGCCAATCACTACTCTTTATGAACTGTGGTATCGTGTTGAAGCTGCATGGGCAGCTGTACCTGTACACGCCATCCAAGCTGTTTGACTCAGTGCCCAGGCGTATCAAGGCCGTTATTACGGCCGGAGGTGGTTGTTCTGGGTACTGATTTCTCAGGATCTATGCACCCAAATTGCGTGAAAATGTAATCACTTGTCAGTTCTAGTATAATATATTTGTCCAATTAATACCCGTTTATCATCTGCACTTCTTCTTGGTGTAGCAAAGTTAATGGCCAGTAGTGTACTTTATATGGTCTGGGTATAAAAATGTCCGAATGTTGCACTCCATTGCAGCCATATTCTATTTCATTTTCTTCATCTGTGGAGAGAGAAGAATATTTTACATGGGCCTACCATCAAAACTTACGTAAATGATGATTATTATAGCACATTTTTATCACTAGTGTATTTTATTAATGATAAAAGTGACATCACTATGGAAACTCACTTCTGCTTTCAGTCTCGTCTTGCAACTGCAAGTTTTCAAAAATGGTTCAATGGCTCTGAGCACTATGCGACTTAACTGCTGAGGTCATCAGTCGCCTAGAACTTAGAACTAATTAAACCTAACTAACCTAAGGACATCGCACACATCCATGCCCGAGGCAGGATTCGAACCTGCGATCGTAGCGGTCACGCGGTTCCAGACTGAAGCGCCTTTAACCGCACGGCCACACCGGCCGGCAACTGCAAGTTTGCAAGAGTATCTTCATCTGTACTGCATGCTTCCTGTTTCTGTTCATGTGTTTCTTTCTCAAACGCTTCAGTGGCTGGAAATATGTATAATTACGATACTCCATTATTTCACAGCTAAAAATCTTCAAATAAAGACGAAAGTTGAAACAGTCCCCACAGTAACCATTTTACCAGCATTGGGCCTTTTAACAAACACTGGCATGCACTCAGCTATGAAACGATGTTCCCTAATCCCAACATTGCATTTGCAGTTACAGTACTGGCATAACACAATTACTGTGTCAGGTGTGACAATAGCTATCTTCCGATTTAGATTTATTCTTAATATGAAAGATTTCACTGACCACATAACACAATAACAGACTGTACAAACCCATGTTGTCGCCAGAATGCATGCCAGTGCAGTACTGAGAATCAACAGAAACTGCAGTAGGCCCAAAGCAGAGTTTTAAACCGAAGTGCTTCATATAAATTTGTGCGCGTCTACAATTTAATTCCGGGCACAATTTACTAGCCACAAATTTGGTCTCCTCATAAACTAGCATCATTTCAGGTTCCACAAGTGATGGTAACTGATTGTGGATTACAAGGTTACGTTCATAAATCTAAAATAAAGTAAACAACTGCGTTCTGTCGGAAACATGATTACATATGGAAACTGAAAAACGTTGATGAATATCTCACCTTCATTAACATCTGCCTTATTTGCTGTTCTTGCTTTTGGATGTTTCCGTTTAGAAGAAACTAGTCTGGGTGGATTTGGGACGTTAAATTTCGTTGGAATGGTATTCCATTTTAGCAGACTTCCATCAGCTCTCCTTAACTCTAACTGTGAATCGTCAAAGTGAAGCTTTAAAAAAAATCATTAACATATAAATTATATAGAAAACATACGATATTTCAGCAGTTAAGCGGTAATTTACTTACCTCACACAATTTGGAATGTGTTGTTGGCTTCCATTTGTGTCTGCTATGGTTCTGAAACCATTTATCTCTCCGATCTTTGTCTTAAGGTAGGTAGGTAGGTAGGTAGGTAGGTAGGATTTAGTGAGTCACAGGCTACGATAGTAGATAGCGACCAGATTAGCGACTACAGCGGCACCAGTATACCTCCAACCAGAATTGTGCTTTACATCAGTCCGCAAGACGACTGTTATTGGTTACCTTGAACCATAACACATGGACTCTATTCAAGTTAAGTAAAGTTTACAGTTCATGTAAATAAAGAACCTACTAATCCACGTGTGCATTTGGGTTGCAGAAAAGGATACCGGGCATCCATAACATCATCCTCTCCCTTGCTTCCTTGCGGTACATAAGTCTTACACTCTGAATGGTTGTGAATTTCCTTCTGTACGTTAGTGTGCTATTTTACTTGTGATAGCTCTCTACTCAGTGATGAGTGAAGGTAAAGACAGTCTTCTAACTAATGGAACAGTGCTGTCGGAAAGTAATGGGTTTTCGAGGGAATCATCAGGGGACTGTGGCTTGGCGGGGGGGGACACCTTTACTTTTCAAAATCAGGTGGATTCAAATGCTATATTTCGAAGACTGGAGGCTGCATGATAATACGGCAGGTAAGCAATACTCTGACGGAAACGTTGAGGTGAGCTTACAACGTTTCTTCTAAGTATTCTGGTCAAACAAATTACCACCTTTCACATAATTAATAGGGCAAAGTGGGAACAAGCTCACTTTTGATATCAGATTGATATAAAATTCGTTAACTAATTAGCTGATCAATTAATTTGTTGATCAATTATTTCACCACCCCTCCTGATGATGTCATGAGTTTTCTCCAATTGGCACGTTCCCTTACCCTCCCTCCACCCTCTCCCACCAGTACTATGCCCTATTTTGAATTTCTTGCATTTTTTGAATGAGAGTTATGAGCCTCTTTTCTCTACCACACTCCTCTCTCGGAAATCGCCACCCCCCTTAATCTATTGCTCAGTTTTGTACCACTTTCCCCCACTGCACCACACTAACTATTAATTAAATCGATATCCTTTTGCGTGTGGGAGTTTCCTTGCATCCTATTGGTGGATACTGCCGCCCCGCCGCCCCCCCCCCCCCCCTTCCATTCTGGAAATGTCGATAGATTGACTATTTGCTGGGAAATCGATTGCAGTTAATGGAATATTGTTTATACAATTTCTGGGAGACATGGCAATGTGTGGAATATGGTTTGTTTATTTATTTATTTATTTAAAGAATTTGTCAGGAAATTGACTACATTGTGTGGAATATTGTTACTTAAGCAATTTGAGTGAAAAGTCAGTTGTGGAACATTTACACAATTTGAGGCGCTTTTTCCCGGTCGCGCAACGAATATTGCCACGAAATCGACGTCAGCATAATTCACTGCACGTAATTACACTGTTAAGAACACCCTGAAAGCGTCACCCACCACCGCCATCCGCCTGCAGCTGGTCCAACTCCTATTTGACTTTGTCTTGTAAAGCGTAAGTAGCTTACCAAATTTTGGGATTGGATCAGAGTGCAAGGAGATGCACGCTGCATAGTCCTTGACGCTAGAATGGAGACCTGAAAATAGCTGTTTGTACTTGGTACAGAATTGCGCACATAGAATTCCTGATCTGTGACCTGGATGTGACTTGCTGAATTCCGTGAAACCAAGCACTAGAAACAGATCCAGTTCATGATGTCGGCAGCTGTAGGCGATTGTGTCACTAAAAATGAACCTGCACCAATATGTTTTTACACTTAAACACATGATACAATAACCTTTGATTTAATCTGTCTGATCACAGTAACACTTATTGATTTAAGACCTTTGGAAATAACAAATATCTTCAAAATCATCAATATTAGAATCAAATCCATTCACTATATTTATGGCGTAGCCAGTGCAAGTAGTGTGTTTGACGGTGCGGCGTTGTTTCTGTAACAAACCTTCGCCTCATTATCCGGCTTCTGACAGTATAAACATTTCATGCGTTTGTAGAAGCGTGACGGCCTATCACGAGCTACGAAGCTCTGAGCACAAGATTTGCCTTTGTAATAATGTCCAACGGAATTTGATCAGCCCCCACTGCTGTGTGTGTGTGTGTGTGTGTGTGTGTGTGTGTGTGTGCGCGCGCGCGCCGGCCGGAGTTGCCGTGCGGTTCTGGGCGCTACAGTCTGGAACCGGGTGACCGCTACGGTCGCAGGTTCGAATACTGCCTCGGGCATGGATGTGTGTGATGTCCTTAGGTTAGTTAGGTTTAATTAGTTCTAAGTTCTAGGCGACTGATGACCTCAGAAGTTAAGTCGCATAGTGCTCAGAGCCATTTGAACCATTTTGAACCCACTGCTGTGGTATAGCACTATTCCGAGATGTTGGCCGAGTTTTGCCCTCCTGTTTACCCATGCATGCATCACTACCCTAAGAGAGTGTGTCAAACTTCGGATCATCTGTACTCGAGCGCTTGCTCTGGATCTGTTAATATGCTTGAATAACCAATAAACACTCGTGCAATGTGGGATTATTCAAACGTATAAGATCATTACGGAAGCATGTCTCTGACTGTTAAATCTCAGGCCACTACGACACACGCTGCTCCTGGCCCCTCCGTGATGTATGCTACGCCGAACGCTGACACGATGGAGGGGAGGCCTACCACGCAGGAGTAATATAGTTTGTACACAACAGGGGAAAAGATTTTCCAGTGACGAGGACGTTTACGCAGCGGTTCTTGAATGGTTCCGTGACCAATGAGACTGCGGTTATCGTCAAGAATCTGAACAATTAGTATAACGTTCTGACCGTTGTTACAGGGGGTTGGTGATTATGTTGCAAAGTAGAGCCATATATCCGTGTCACATTGAAGCGTAGTGCAGCATTCAATATAAGTTCCTTGGCCTATTATAATATGGTTAGACCTTGAGAGGTTGAGAGAGAGTGCGTGACTTTTCCTTGTTTTATGCAATTTTTCCTGCATTAATACTAATATTTGTAAGAGTGCTGATAACCTCATTATTGAGTGTCCATAAATCACAACTTTCTGAAGTTCCCTCGTAGATATGTGGCCTTAAGTAGCTGAAGAAATCCAACGATGTCTGCGAAGCAATTGACTAGAGCGTTCATAGTTTCTTAAGGGTCCAGTCTTCTCAGGCAGCCTAAAAAATTAGCGACTTTTACGATATTTTTGGAATGACTAATGAAGCAATAAACAAAGCTTTTTGCACATTATTTACTGGTCGTGGGACAACGGCTACGATTTTTTTTGTTTTTTTTTTTTTTGTTTTAAGGAAATTCAGCCATCATTAAGCCCCACATCTGAAGACTTCAAGCTGCCCTGTCAAAACGGCGTTTGTCGATGACGGAAGTTCTGCAGTCTGCGAATCTTATCTGAAAAAGATAATTTTCTTAATCTTTAGAATATTGCGCACGGAGTAGTAGCACAGTTTTTTGAAATTTGACGAAATAATGAAGTGTTGGACGTTTGAAACAAATGTTTTGTCGTGCATTTTGGTCACTTTTTGCAATAACTAATGAATAAATTAAAATAAAAAATAGCCTATAGATCTACATCTACATCCATACTCCGCAAGCCACCTGACGGTGTGTGGCGGAGGGTACCTTGAGTACCTCTATCGGTTCTCCCTTCCATTCCAGTCTCGTATTGTTCGTGGAAAGAAGGATTGTCGGTATGCCTCTGTGTGGGCTCTAATCTCTCTGATTTTATCCTCATGGTCTCTTCGCGAGATATACGTAGGAGGGAGAAATATACTGCGTGACTCTTCGGTGAAGGTATGTTATCGAAACTTTGACAAAAGCCCGTACCGAGCTACTGAGCGTCTCTCCTGCAGAGTCTTCCACTGGAGTTTATCTATCATGTCCGTAACGCTTTCGCGATTACTAAATGATCCTGTAACGAAGCGCGCTGCTCTCCGTTGGATCTTCTCTATATCTTCTATCAACCCTATCTGGTACGGATCCCACACTGCTGAGCAGTATTCGAGCAGTGGGCGAACAAGCGTACTGTAACCTACTTCCTTTGTTTTCGGATTGTACTTCCTTAGGATTCTTCCAATGAATCTCAGTCTGGCATCTGCTTTACCGACGATCAACATTATATGATTATTCCATTTTAAATCACTCCTAATGCGTACTCCCAGATAATTTATGGTATTAACTGCTTCCAGTTGCTGACCTGCTACTTTGTAGCTAAATGATAAAGGATCTATCTTTCTGTGTATTCGCAGCACATAACACTTGTCTACATTGAGATTCAATTGCCATTCCCTGCACCATGCGTCAATTCGCTGCAGATCCTCCTGCATTTCAGTACAATTTTCCATTGTTACAACCTCTCGATACACCATAGCATCTGCAAAAAGCCTCAGTGAACTTCCGATGTCATCCACAAGGTCATTTATGTATATTGTGAATAGCAACGGTCCTATGACACTCCCCTGCGGCACACCTGAAATCACTTACTTCGGAAGACACCTCTCCATTGAGAATGACATGCTGCGTCCTGTTATCTAGGAACTCCTCAATCCAATCACACAATTGGTCTGATAGTCCATATGCTCTTACTTTGTTCATTAAACGACTGTGGGGAACTGTATCGAACGTCTTGCGGAAGTCAAGAAACACGGCATCTACCTGGGAACCCGTGTCTATGGCCCTCTGAGTCTCGTGGACGAATAGCGCGAGCTGGGTTTCACATGATCGTCTTTTCCGAAACCCATGCTGATTCCTACAGAGTAGATTTCTAGTCTCCAGAAAAGTCATTATACTCGAACATTATACGTGTTCCAAAATCCTACAACTGATCGACGTTAGAGATACAGGTCTATAGTTCTGCACATCTGTTCGACGACCCCTCTTGAAAACGGGGATGACCTGTGCCTTTTCCAATCCTTTGGAACGCTACTCTTCTAGAGACCTACGGTACACCGCTGCAAGAAGGGGGGGGGGGGGGGGGGCAAGTTCCTTCGCGTACTCTGTGTAAAATTGAACTGGTATCCCATCAGGTCCAGAGGCCTTTCCTCTTTTGAGCGATTTTAATTGTTTCTCTATCCCTCTGTCGTCTATTTCGATATCTACCATTTTGTCATCTGTGCGACAATCTAGAGAAGGAACTACAGTGCAATCTTCCTCTGTGAAACAGCTTTGGAAAAAGACATTTAGTATTTCGGCCTTTAGTCTGTCATCCTCTGTTTCAGTACCATTTTGGTCACAGAGTGTCTGGACATTTTGTTTTGATCCACCTACCGCTTTGGCATAAGACCAAAATTTCTTAGGATTTTCTGCCGAGTCAGTACATAGAACTTTACTTTCGAATTCATTGAACGCCTCTCGCATAGCCCTCCTCACAAGGCTTTGGCTATGTTTATGTTTGCTGTGAAGTTCCCTTTGCTTCCGCAGCAGTTTTATAACTCGGTTGTTGTACCACGGTGGCTCTTTTCCATTTCTTACGATCTTGCTTGGCACATACTCATCCAACGCATATTGTACGATGGTTCTGAACTTTGTCCACTGATCCTCAACACTATCTGTACTTGAGACAAAACTTTTGTGTTGAGCCGTCAGGTACTCTGTAATCTGCTTTTTGTCACTTTTGCTAAACATAAAAATCTTCCTACCTTTTTTAATGTTTCTATTTACGGCTGAAATCGTCGATGCCGTAACCGCTTTATGATCGCTGATTCCCTGTTCTGCGTTAACTGTTTCAAATAGCTCGGGTCTGTTTGTCACCAGAAGGTCTAATATGTTATCGCCACGAGTCGGTTCTCTGTTTCACTGCTCAAGGTAGTTTTCAGATAAAACACTTAAAAAATTTCACTGGATTCATTGTCCCTGCCACCCGTTATGAACGTTTGAGTCTCCCAGTCTATATCCGGCAAATTAAAATCTCCACCCAGAACTATAACATGGTGGGGAAATCTACTCTAAATATTTTCCAAATTATCCTTCAGGTGCTCAGCCACAACAGCTGCTGAGCCAGGGGGCCTATAAAACCATGCAATTACCATGTCTGAGCCTGCTTTAACCGTGACCTTCACCCAAATCATTTCACATTTCGGATCTCCGTCAATTTCCTTCGATACTATTGCACTTCTTATCGCTATAAACACGCCTCCCCCTTCACTGTCCAGCCTGTCTCTGCGGTATACATTCCAATCTGAGTTTAGGATTTCATTACTATTTACGTCTGGTTTCAGCCAACTTTCTGTCCCTAGTACTATATGAGCGTTGTGGACATGCCCGAGGAATAAGTCAGCCAAATTTTAGAAAAGTATCCTTACTAGTTTAACTTCTATCCATTCCGTCAGTTTGACATACAGTGTAGCAGCTACCGGCAAATACTTGTATATCCATGTAATTGTCTTGTTGATACCATATTACACAATAAATACATAATTAGAAAATACCATCTGATATTTTCTACTTATTTATTTTGTAATATTGTATCTTCAGTTGCAGAACTAATTTTGACAGCTGTTGTACGCTAAATATCATGTTAATCTTTTACCTCTCGTATAAGCTTTCCAGCATCCTGTGCAGAAATGTCATGTTATTTCTTGCGTATGTTAAATTTTTTTAACGCCAGAGAAAAATAGTTCTGTCTTGTCATAATGAGTTTTCAGAACTTGTCTGAATACTTTTATTACTGGTTTTCATTTATGCTGAAAGTAATTCGCAAAATGCCTTACTTTTTAATAAATCGGGGTTTCTTCACTATCTACGTTAATCAAAACATTTGACGACCAGCTAAATAACATGTTGCAGCAGCGATTCTGTGTGGCATGGATCTGACGAGTCCTTTGTAGCTTTCTGTAGATATGTGGCTCAAACGCCTAGCACAATTCAGGAAATTCCCTATCCCCTAATTTGTGGGCCGGTGGTCAGTGGGTGCGGGATGGCTCCCGATAACGTCCCAGACGTTTTCCTCTAGATCCAGGTCAGACTAATTTGCTGACCAAAATATCAACATCAGACCACTATCGTTCTCTTCAGGTCACTATAGCACGATTCTGACACTGACAGTTATCCTGCAGGAAGGTACCACAACCGTCGGGGGAGAAATCATGTATGAAGGGATGCATGTGGTCCGACAATGTTCATGTAACCCACATCTGCCAGTGCCTTCGATTACTATCCCAGTTCCCATGTAAGCCCAGCTGAATGTGCTCCGTAACTTAACATTATCCCCACCGACCTGCATCCGTGGAGCAGTGCATGTTCCGAGAGGCCATTTGTCTAGGAAACTGTTTATGGACATGACCATCTACCTGGTGTAACAAGGAACGTAATTCATCAGACAAACCACCGTACTTCCATTGATCCACTGCCTAGTCTCGATGGAATGCCCATTGCAATCTGAACTGACGATGTCGAGTTAACATGGGAACTCTTAGGGGCCGTCTGCTGCGGAGCCCCATGTCGACAACGTTCGCTGAACAGATTGCTTCAAAACACTTGTGTGTGCACCAGAATTGTACTATGAGGTCAGATCTACCACCGATCACAGCCAGTCCTACTTTACACAGAAGGCAATCTTCTGCCTCTAACCTCCACGATGTGCAATGGAGCGTGGACGTCCAATAACTCATCTACTCGGGTTTTCACCGTCCTTAAACTACTTTCCATGCGTACGACAGCAGCACTTTCACAGCAGACCAGCTTCGATGTTTCCGAGATTCTTGTTCCCAGGCGTCTGCCCGTAACAATCTGTTCTTTATCAGGGTTTCTTACGTCAGTGCATTTCCCCAATTGCGTCCGGATCGTCGCTCCGTTTTTGTAGTTACCTTATCGTGTCTCGTGTCGCGTGCCCACAACGTCACCAAGGGGCATTATATCTCACGGTGGGTAGTTATGTTTCAGCTCATCAGTGTAGCTACAATTAAAACCAAGAAATGTTAATATATCCAATTAACTGTTCGTTAATCAGTTATTAAATGATAGAAATGTCATCTTGTCTCGTTCACGAAATATTGTACGTTTTAACGTCAGACCGACTGTTTATTACATAAGCGTGTCAACTTAAAGTGTGCCGCGCGGGATTAGCCGAGCGGTCTTAGGCGTTGCAGCCATGGAATGTGCGGCTGGTCCCGGCGGAGGTTCGAGTCCTCCCTCGGGCATGGGGTGTGTTTGTCCTTAAGATAATTTATGTGAAGTAGTGTGTTAGCTTAGGGACTGATGACCTTAGCAGTCAAGTCCCATAAGATTTCCCATACATTTGAATTTTTTTTTTTTTTTTTTTTTTAACTGAAAGTGCTTAGTATTTCGTGGCCACCAGCAATCAGCTTACTCAATGAACCTGTACCGAAACGCACTGCTCTTCTTTCGATGTTCTATGTTCCCTCTCTCTGTCTTATACAGAACGTAGTCCATGCGACGGAGTGGGGAGGAGCCCTGGTCCCCGGCACGAATCCGCCCGGCGGACTTCGTCGAGGTCCGGTGAGCCGGCCAGTTTGTGGATGGTTTTTAGGCGGTTTTTCCATCTGCCTCGGCTAATGCGAGCTGGTTCCCCTTATTCCGCCTCAGCTACACTATGTCGGCGATTGCTTCGCAAACAAATTCTCCACTTACGCGTACACCACCATTACTCTACCAGGCAAACATAGGGGTTACACTCGTCTGGTGTGAGACGTTCCCTTGGGGGGGGGGGGGGGGGCGGGGGGGGGGCGGGGGAAGTTGACTGCAGTAGTCGTCGCAGATAGAAAGGAATCGCGACCGCAATGGTTAACTGAACATGTGTGCATACGGAGAGTGACTTGGCTCTTATTTAGATGGACATGTGAAGTCCGTCTAACACTAAGAATTATAACTATATACTCGAAAATAGATGCAACTTTCACCTGCGGGCAGTGGGCGGCAGGAGCCCGAGAGCAATGGTTTGCATCCCTGTGTTCGTCTCTCCCACGATGTCTGCGCATGCGTACGTTGGAACAGTTCACTGATACGTTGCGGTTGACGATAGTTCAAAAGTGTTTTTAAGTGCACTGGGTGTTTGTGTACTGCATTATTTTTGGCTGTTTGCGTGTTGGGAGAGTGTTACACATCCATTCTTTGAGTAATTTACGAGTTTTGCAGGTCTGTAGGCTATGTAGCATGACCTCAAAGCACATCAGGTCGAGTGTTTTTTTTATCAGTTTAATAAATGAACTATATGAAATCCATCCCTAAATAAATTGTTCCAAAATGAAGAAAGTACACTACTTCCTCTCTCCAGCAGCACAGCACATATATGGGCCAAGGCTGTGTAGCTAATAATGTAAGTGAAATCAGCGCATTCAATACCTGATAGGAATGTTTCGTGAAGAAGTACATTATGGTTTATTTGTTCTGACTGACAACTGTGTACTGTTATTCTTTCAAGTATTTGCGTTTTTTTTTTAATACGAAGTTTACAACGAAAACAATTAGCTAAATCAGTGGAAGCGGGTATTAGCTATTCAGGTAAATTCGTTTCTAATCAAACTGGATTTTGTCCATACCCTTCGTAAATAAGCCATTTCCCATAGTAACATGGAGCTGACATTTCAGCTAATCTACCAATAATTTAGCCCTCAATCGGGCGTGTAACTGTACAACTGCTGCTCTTGCCTGTTCGTTTTCAGTGAGCAAGAATGCGCGTCAGCCGCGCCTAGGGCAAGTAGCCGTGTAGCCGTGTAGCCGTGTAGCCGTGTAGCCGTGTAGCCGTGTAGCCGTGTAGCCGTGTAGCCGTGTAGCCGTGTAGCCGTGTAGCCGTGTAGCCGTGTAGCCGTGTAGCCGTGTAGCCGTGTAGCCGTGTAGCCGTGTAGCCGTGTAGCCGTGTAGCCGTGTAGCCGTGTAGCCGTGTAGCCGTGTAGCCGTGTAGCCGTGTAGCCGTGTAGCCGTGTAGCCGTGTAGCCGTGTAGCCGTGTAGCCGTACTCTGAAGGTATAATTCTTACATTTACATTAAGATGATTTACATACCCAGGAAAAGAGGGAGCACAGTTCAACACTTCACTTCGCTCTACAAAATTCTGGAGAAGAGTTAGACAAATTCGCATCCAGAGATGTGGAGAATCTTTAACCGTTTTTGTAATTCGTAGAGGCTCCTGTGATATTTCTAAACAAGGTCGTTCAGCACACAGTAGATATTTGACAGAGGTCTTATTTAGATCAGTTGAAACCGAAAATCTTTTCTGCGCCTAATTTCAAGGTATTTGGTTCAGGTCGTCAGTTCTAGTGAGGAATCTGACTTGAGTATTTCTGCTACAGACAGGTCCTTGGAGCTGTCATTGCAGCACGTTCGCCTCAACGCGACTGCGATCAAGTTTGTCTATAGTAATAGCACCAATAGATATAAATGGGTTAAGCTGCTTTATTTCGAGAATAAATCAGAACTGCATAAATGTGTCTGGGGAATGTGAAGAATTCTTTTAATAGAACCGGTTCTATCAAGTTTCTTCTTAAGTGCAAATGTCTGCGTTATTTAATGCTTCAAAGACTTACTGGCATGTATGTAGGTGTATGTAGTTAAGGAAAGAAAAACTATGAAGTCATAGCCTAATTATGTGTTTTCATTTATAGTTCCTAGACCGAAGTAAACAATTTTAAAAATGGCACTAAGAATTCTGCGATGATTGCATGCAATACAAAATATTTTTCACACGTTTTTATCAACAAAACTCAGAAGCCAAAGGTCTTCCTGCATAAATTATGAGGCATACGATAAAAACCACCCTGTTCAACGTAAGAGTGGAAGTTAAATTTTAAAAATAGTACTAAATTGTGACTATCACATGCAGTACAAGATTTTTTCAAAGAGCCGTAGGTAGTCTTCCATTTTTTAACAAGTGAAGTACAATACAACCCACGTTAAACGCAAACACGCAGTCAGCTAGTGTGACGGCTGGAGCAGTGGCTGGTCAGCGGAAGGCTCCGACCCACCAACAGTACGCCGCCGAGGCGCCGACAGCTGCTGCGGCTCCTGTCCGCCGCTACTGGATCGTTCCTCTGCAGCAGTTCTCGTTGCTTCGAGAAGCCGTCTCCACCGCCAACGACCGAGCCACCCGGTGCGGCGCGCGCTATCGTGTTCACTGCCACTTGACGGCTGCGGCTCAGCAACAGCGATTCCAGTTTCCGATGTCTGCAGCTCCGCAGCAGTTGAAGCTTCAGTTGTTTCCGGCTGGGCAGCAGTTGTCACTCCCAACGTTTGGAGCTCGATACCATCTGTCGCTGTCGTCGCTGCCGCCGCCCTGGCCGCCTCGCGAAATAACCTCCAGCGCCACGGCCAACTGACGTTTATGGCTCCACCTTGGTTCTCCGGCTGCCAAAACGTGGTGGCACCAGTTGCGTGTGATGGTGTTCGGACGGCGTCTTCGTAAGACGGTGGCGGGGGCAGGCTCCACGCCTCATCAGTGACCAATACTGTCTCGGCAGAATGACCAGTACTCTCTGGATTTTCTTCGGTTGTATGTGCATACAGAGGTTCAAGTTCAGAGCTCACAGGGACACCTGCTGCAGCACGCTGTGGTGGGCGACTCGGTATCCAAAGTATTCCAGTATGGGTTGCAATCAGCAGCACCACCACGTTTAGAACTGCTAAATACAGAGACTTTAGATACTTCTTTGTACTGTTATGTGGCGAACGTGAATGCCTAAACACTACTAGCATTAAAAGAAGTCACAATTCAAATTTCATTACCTCTTACCATTAAGTGTATTACCATACGAAAATTTTTGATCAGTTTAGTAACCACATTCATGACTATGTACGAACTATGACGGGTGGTATGTCTTTGCTTTCACGAATATTCATCCATCCAATTTTGGGATGACAAACGAGTTCAAACGTCGTCGTTCCTATCTTCTGCAGATAAAGTATAGCCACAGTTTGAAGTAAAACTAGCTCAATCAAGCGGTTGGCCTTTGAAATTTTAGCCTAACAAATATAGCAATCGATACTTTACATTTAATATGGAACTTTTAAAGACATTACAACATTTGGTCCAGTGCGTTTACAGGAGGCCCAGTGAAGTGATTTCTATGAATAAGTTTCTACGAGGAACCACAGTTTATTACCTGCCCTCAAAAATGTGAAATCTGTCTCACTTCAGTCTTATTCCGTTCGAAAATTTTCTATTATAATAGTGTGAATAATAGACTAGAATAATTTAAAACCATCTTTAAACACCATGGTTTAATAACTGCGTGGGCTGGCACTGCAGACGGTCCATACGACGTTTCAGATTGTAGTAATTGTGAGGAGTTCATTACTGCGGATGATTTCATACAATGTTACATAATATAGTTAAACCTTCAAAGCTACTTTTAGGTCTGCTTTAAAATTTAGAACTGGCATCGCTAACAAGTTCAGAAAACCAAGTTTTTAACCCTCAAAATGCTTTTTTATTCCAGTCTGATCACAATGTGAATTCTTTAGACGATGACCGGTTTCAGTCTGTAATGACCATCCTCAGATGTTTTTTTACACCATGTCTTAAAGTGATACGGCAGTATCAGTAACCCTCTCCTGATAAAATTACATAAGCCTCATCCACATCAAATTTCCATCATTTGAAAGGAAATATGCAGATGGAAGAAAAAATTCTTATGCTGCAGAAATAAGCCTGGAAACAATCATACAATTTAACACTACAAAATTCCACTCCTTGCACTTGAATGTCTCACTGAAGTTTCTTCAGCTTAGTATTTCTATGAAGCAATAGAGACATATACCTTAACTGGTTCTGAATGAGAGGAATGGATAATCAAGGGATAAAAGATTTGTCTTTCTCCACGAAGAATTGAAAATGGTTTTTTTTAAGTGGCTAGAGCAAAAAATTGAAGTCAGATGTACAAATGCACAGCAGTAAAAGGAATGTCCGCTTAGTAAGTTGTCCTGTATGGTCGTAACTGTTGCCAGAAGTGTATGTAATGAAGGCTGACTTGTGATTATGCAGAAAAAAAATGAGAAAATGGACTTACAAGATCTGAGAGGCTTTCGTTATTGTAAAGTGAAGAACATTTACTTCAGAGAGAAAGTTAACTTCATGTTATACGAATTTTGAGTAGCAATGTGTGCGGCATTATGTGTAAGGGCAAATTGACTAATCCATTTAACTAAACACAAAAAGTAAGGTAATTTGTGATAAGAAGTTTTGAAATGCTGTAGCTCTGTCAGCGTGATCCATTACATTTCCTTCAGCGTTTTCTAGAAGTATTTAGGGCAGCGTTGAAGGTATACCGAGTGCCTTTTCTTTACGAAGTACAGTGTGACAAAAAAGAGAAACATTTTATCTGGCGGTAATGAGCCTTTCTTCGCCGTAAGTAGAGACATCCTTTCTACTAAATGGGTGACGATCTGAGATTATTTTTCAAAGTTTTAAACACACATTCAACAATTTGAATAGTAACCCTAATTTCATTTTTTTGTTTACGTGTATTAGGAGACCTTAACGGCTGAAAATTCCACCCCTCCTCCGAATAGACAAAATGACAAAAGGTTCATTTTTTACAGGAAATAAACTGTGCAGCTTATACTGCACTGTAGGTGTAGTCTAGGGATAGCCACAACACTGGCCACATGGGGCTCAGTCTACCACGGCTCCTCTTGACTGCAGTGCTGTATGTCAAACCTTGTTTTTCATATTTCGGTGCCCGGCAGTTAGTAGACAGTGAGTGTCGTAGCGACAACATGATTGGTGTTAACCGTGCAGCAATTTTAAATTTTTTTATTGGTGCCGTTCAGGTGTAAATTGCGTAAATATGAAGAACAGAGTGTTTAATGAAGGGTCTTGAGAGCATGGAGAATCTCCAAGGAAACTGGGAAGACTACTATTTAGGTGACTGAAGTAGCCGTGATTTAGGTAGGTTTTACCTCTTAATGAATACAGTTTCTGCTGGTAAAATGAAAACTGTCCCAGAAAATCAGTGGTTATTATACACTGATCATTTACAAGCGCTAAAAGCTCACGTACAAGGCAGTGGAAAATGTATTTCTGATTTAGTGCAGAGTGGATTTTTCTTTCGCAACTAGTAAACATTGTTGGAAAGAACTTATTCAGTCGTACAAAATGTTACCAGACTCTCCTGAAGTTGAGGTCGAAATGAGGCTTTGATCATGGTTTTTAGCGGAAAAGCATGTCGAGAGACTCTAAAGACTAAACAAGACTTACGGACTGAACCTTCAAATGCTGTAGCAAGCAATTTTCAAACATATACTATTCATGCAGACTTCAGAAGTTGAAAGTACCAAAATAAAC